>NW_017619177.1:456801-761801 GCF_001879475.1 Ipomoea nil | reverse complement strand
TGCCATCTCTGAGCCTCTGCACCAAATTTTACACCATAGGGAAAATTCCTTGTATATTCTTATATTATTTTTTTTTTATCTCCAACCCAATACACCAAATTTTATTTCTTTACTCAAACAATTTATTTTTTCATAAATTAAGAGTTTGTATTATAACTTTTAATATTTTAATATAAAATATGATTATAATGTAAATATTATTTTACTCCACAACAATAAATCATAGAACATCCATTAAACCATTCAAGATTATTACCTCTTCGTTATTGTTAATCTATTAAGTTTAATTTAACAAACTGCAAAAGTTATTCTTAAAACCAAGAGTTATTTCGGTTAAGCCTCCTCAGAATCTGCAACAAAGAGTGTGAATAGCATTTAATACGACCGTAATTGTCCTATGGCTCTAAACGGCATCGTTTTATTTTGGCGGGAAATTGATTTGCAAGAAGTTGTTGCTTTATTATAGACCTAGTAGTTATACCCGTGTGATGCACGACTATATATATATAGTATATAGAATATACAGTATAATATAATAAGAAGAAAAAATATACAATTTGAAAACGTAATAAATTTGAAATGATAAACTTTGTAATTTTATTAAACATTGTTGAATTTTGATGATTAATGCTTAATTACAGCATTTTATCCATAAGATGCACCGCATAAAATTTAAATAATTTTATTGTCAAATCATGTGTTAAAAACGATTGATTAAGCATTAATCCTCAAAATTCATTGCGAATTAATCCTTAAAGTTATACATTAATTTTATAATATTAAAAACATTAATTATAGTTTGAATAAACTATATAATATTAACTAAAATGTATAAATTATGAATAATACAGTACATGTTAATACTAATAATAATAAAAATAAAAATAATACAATAGTAACATCACTAATAATAATAAAGTTTTTCAGTCGATTTACATTTTATAATATGATCCAAACCACATAACATAAGTAATTATCCTATTATTAGACAACCTAAATTTGGAAGTAAAAACCATTCCATGAACATACTTTGTGCGATAGTTGGTCTATTCACAATATTCTAAACTGGATTATCATTTGCAAATACAACACGATGTTGATTTGGCAAGTGAAACTAAACAATCACCAAGCTGCTTCACATGGAGATATGTATCTACAATCGTAGTACATATTAATTTCATCAACCACTTTACCACGATCTTCATCATTGTTGCTTTTGTAAAATTCAGTTGTTACCCGATCGTGTCTCTTATTAACGTAATTCAACAGGTATTTGATTGAACAGGACTGATTCCACATTAATATGAGCTCTATACTTTAACAATAATTGTCTACTACCAATTATCCATGAGATTTGAAAATTTTACATTTAAATAATTCAAACTATATACAATAAATTAAGAAATCAAACTATCAAACAAAAATAAAAGATTCTTTATTTCTTTCATGAGAAAATATAGATAATGTTCCAAAATTTCAATGTGAAATTTCAAAATTAGAAGAGTATGAATACCCATGTTCCTTTGCAACCATTTAATGAAATTGAATGTTGTAAGAGAAATTAAAGTTTCTTATATATAAAAACATCAATGATTATTATGTGGTATTAAATTGGTACGTCTAATCTATAAGTTTAATTTATAATTATATGGGTATTACTTAAGATATAAATATATACAAAAAAATAAAAAATTTATTCTATTTTTATTGTTAACACATTCAAAATATATTCAAATATTATAATTATTATTATGACACTTATGTGACGCATATATTAACAATTTAAAATATAGAAACAAAATGTTATTAAAAACTATTAATGTTATTAAATTTTATATAGAAGCAAAAATGTGATATGAGGTTTATTCATTCACATATATAATTTTGTAATTTAATAATTATGTTGATTTGATAAGAATAGTTACTAATATAGATATTAAAGATATGTTATTTGTAAATACTTGATTGTGTTTATATATGTTTATTCATTCATAATTATTTTGCGTTTTGATAAAAATAATTACTAATATAGATATTAAAGGTATGTTATTCGTAAATATTTAAAACAATACCTATAATAGTAAATTCAATTAAAATAATATATGTAATAATAAATCTAGAAGAATATATACAAACACTACACCATAACAACATTACAAATATAAATCACAAATTATAAAGTCCAAACATCTATATATATATATATATATATATATATATATATATATATATATATATATATATATATAATTTTAGTTAATCGTTCGGCTAACTTGGTCAATCGATAATTTTGAACCGAATTACTTGTTAACCCGAATTTGGAAAATCATTTAAACAATAATCGAATCAAATTTTTCGTATAATGAACAGTTAACCGAAATTTCTTGATTTGATCAATTAATTGAATTTTAACCAAAACTTGCACATCCCTCAAAATAATATATAATAATAAATTCGAATAAAATTGAAACAAAATTTGCTTCATTTTTTTTTTTTTTTGAAATATGCTTCATTAAGTTGGAAAAATAGTTTATGGACAAATAATGCATTGTAATGGAGTTAATAGTATTCTAGCAATATAGAAATAATTTAATTCTATCATATATTTATATAACTTTAAACTTGTATTAAAGAAAATATAAATTTGAACTTTTAAAATCATTCAAAAAATAATTTAAACACACTATTGTTACTTAACAATAATCAATCTAAATTAAAAGTAAAATAATAATTATTATCATATTTTTCTAAAAACAAATTAAATCCACATGTCCAGACACAACTTAACCCTACAGTTCTTCTCCGCCACCTCACCATTCACCGCACTGTCCCAGCCTCTCACTTCTCTAATCGTCTGTCTCGCAATTCGAAGACACGGCATCAACGCTTCTCTTTGCTCCGCGACTCCTATTCTCTTCGCTCCGCGTCTCCGCTTCTTCTCCCTCGGCGTCTCTGCTTCTCCTGGATCGATGTCTCCGCCGCTTTTAACACATGATCAACAATAAAATTATTTAAATTTATGAGATGCTATAATTTAATATCATAGTAATTTAAATTTGGGTAAAATTTGTATTGAGCTAGATTTTAATATTATAATAGTAGACTTTGTAACATGTTGGTTTGTTATTGAAGAATCTTGCTGGCTCAACTAAAGATTCCAAGAAATATATTAAGCAATTCTTTAATAATATTTGATTTTATAGTTCAGTTGTAAACAACTAAAGGATTTTTTATAATTTTTTTCAATTTTTATTTTTACGAATCAGAGTAATAAAATTACTGGATTCACAAGTTATAAATAGAGCGAAAAAGATACAGATAAAACAACAGATTAGGATCTTATTCGATGCTTAATTGTCAAAAATAAATATTAATAAAAAATAATTGTGTAACTCATTTAAGGAAGTATAATTAAATTATTTGACGGTTGGTTAAACTTAATATTAACAATAATGAAGAATAATGAAGAGTAATAATCTTCAAGGTCACCCCATCTGAAAATTAAATGTAATGAATGTTCTATGATTTATTATGACATGCATTTTTGGGTTAATTTTGGGTCGGATTATTTAGAAGAAAAATGAAAGAAATAAAGCTTGGGTCAAGAATTCTTTTTTTTTTTTTTTTGAATTAGGGTCAAGAATTCATTATATTTGTTTATTAAAGAAATAAAGCTTGGGTCGGATTATTTATATTTGTTTATTAAATATTAAAAAATAACATTTATATTGATTTATTTTTAAATTTTGTAATATATATATATATATATATATATATATATATATATATATATATATATATATATATATATATATATATATATAATTTCTATTTATTGGTTATGTTTTTTTTAAATTGAAAAATAATATGAATTAAATTCATATAGTATATATATATATATATATATATATATATATATATATATATATATATATATATATATATATATATATATATATATATATATATAATTTCTATTTATTGGTTATGTTTTTTTTAAATTGAAAAATAATATGAATTAAATTCATATATTTTTATACTATATTTAGTATTATTGTATAAACTTGCTTGAATTAAATTAATATAATTTTTATACTATATTTAGCATTTTCTTCTCTGATAGATTATATATGGCCGTGCATCGCACGGGTGCAAATACTAGTAAAATCAAAGGCACAATCATATCAACAATATCTTCTTTCTGTAATTATTTATTTCCTGGAACTATAAATTAGAACCTCTAGATGCCAGTAAATCATCCAATCTTTATCCTTAGTTTTTAAGCTTTAGTATCTAGGCAAGAGCTTAAAACTCTTGTGGGGCAAGCATCTAAAACTCTTGCTAGGGAAAGTCTTGTGACTTCCTGTTTCTTTTCTTTAATTTCCAGTCAATAAAAATACCTCCTTGTTCTTTTCTCTAACATACTGCCAATTTTGCAACTTTAGAATTTTGTATTTTGTGTTTGGAAGCCTGCTAGGTCTAATTGTGTGCTTTGTTCCTTATCTTATGATTGAACTTATTTGTTAAAGGCTGGAAATTTGCTGTTAAGTATGATGACTTATGCTCTTGTGATATATGGAAGACTCATCATATTTGACAATTTAAGTCATAATTTTGTAATAAATAATGGAGATGGGCTACTTCCAAGCATTCATTGAATATCTTGATTTTCAAAGTATATATTGAAAGACATTCTACATCTTGTGTCCTTGTGTGCGCCTGTAGAACTAAAAACGTTTTCTAGATCCTTATATGATTTCTTCTCTTGCTGTGATTTAGACTCTATGTTTTGAATTTTCTGCTTCTTTGTGATTGAAGCAAGAAAGCCAAATAATTTCATAAATTTTCTATCATGCAGGAGCACCCAGATATTTCTTCCAATGATCCTTTCCTTTTATTAGATGAACAGAGTAGAATCATGCTTTTCCCATTGATTTTTCTACACCAAGAGGCTTCAAGGCCTTCCAATGCCATTTCCTCGAAGCAAATTCCATGTGCATCTAACAAGAATGAATTCCCTGTGAAGAAGTGGGTTCATATTGCATGTGAGGTACAGATCTGATCTTATATATTTCTTTCCTTCATCATGCTTCCCTTTTATTATTTTGAGTCATGAACAGCTTATCTTATACTGCTAATAGTGGTAGTATTGGAGGCCTTACTGCACTCTGTTTTGCCTGTTAAGTATTACAATATTCTAATCTTGCCATGGCAAATTAGACGTTCTAGATTAATTTTGGTGTTCTGTTGTAATGTTGACATTTAAAATATGAATTTGAACTTCAGGTCTCCTGACTTAAAACAGATAATTTGGTTTATCCTTGCCTTTGGTTCTGCATAACTTTGTGCAGCCCAAAGCTAAGTGCAATTCGTGCACCTATAGCTCTCTAGTCTCTAAGATACACGGTTAATTTCATATACAGAATGTGCTTCAGTGGCTCTCTATATAATGCACATAAAGAAAGAGAGTTATAATGCCTAATCAGGATTAGGAATCTAGGAAATTTCAACTTTTGTATTTGAGTGGATGTTGAATGGGAATATAGTATAATATACTTGTTAGATAATAAATTGATTAACATCAATTATAGTAACGAGTAACCTGACTCGTAGTAGCGGAAGCTTCAGGATCATCTAAATATCCCTTGCCATAGTTGTTAGTGTTGTTACTGAGATGGTAAACCTGCAAAATAGACATTAGTGTTTTTGTCTACCACTTCTCTCCGGAATACCTGATGGTGCGTATATTCTGAACCCGGGAGCTGTGGGAGGACTGATTATGCTTAGAAGCCAATATGCCATCAACGTAGGCAGATATTCAGTTAAAACTTAACTGAATATCCTGAGTTGCCTAACAGACTAAGTCACTAACTGACTTAATATTCCACTTGCACCACAACCACTTAATTAATACAATATATTATAATATATTATATTAGGGAAAATACTTACAATACTAAGTAGCTTCTACCTAATCTTAAGGCATGCACTTGGTAAGGATTCTTGTTCAATATATTGTTGGTCTCTTTTTACTGCTCATCGGGGCCGAATTTTAGGCTGTGCAAGTTGGGCTACCGCACAGGGCCCCCAAATTTTAGAGGATTCAATATTTAATTTTTACCTAGCTAGTTTCGAAATAAAAATTAAAAGTTTTCAATTAAATTTAAAAAGCTCCATGGAGGAATGGTAGGAATATGTGTTTTATTGTATTTTAACTTGGAGGTCAGAGGTTCGAAACTTGAGTGCTACTTTAACATTGAACATTTTCCTTTTTTTAAAAATCTTTTTGCATTCCAAGTTGCGCACACTACTATTATTATTATTATTATTATTATTATTATTATTATTATTATTATTATTATTATTATTATTATTATTATTATTACATAATATATTCTTTGTTTTTTTTCTTCTATTTTTTAATCCTTTTACATTGCGAGTTTGAGCATATTATTATTATTATTATTATTATTATTATTATTATTGTAATTTATTCCATAATATGTTTTTTGTGTTTTTTTTCTTTGCGCACGACAACATTTTATCACCTTATTATTAAAAAAAAATACAGTATTGATTTTAAAGATTATGATTTTGGTAGGGCCCCATTTATTTATCCGAACGGAGCCACCAAAATCTAAAAACCGGCCTTGCTGCTCATATACTTGAGTGCTATTTATCTCCTTCAATAGATGCTTACCCTATGTTCTTTTCGATCAGATCTCGCATTGATGGGGAGATTGTTGGAGAGATGCCTTCGACTTCCTCTCTTAATAATGATTTGCATTCTGATGTTTCAAAGAAGGTATCTCTGTGTAGCATACGGGGAAATGATGATGGGTTGCAAGGTTATGTACATGGCGTAGAACTCTTCCATCAAGACTCATCTATTCGAAGTCACTACCTTAAGGTCTTCAAATGAATTTAAATAGTGTTAACGTTGTCATTGCTCACACTTCCCATCTTTGCAGGACAGTCCACTACAACTATCTATTGATGAATACAGTGATGGTGCATGGAGCATTGTTGGTGGGAAGGTACGGTTAAGAACACGAAAATGTTTTTCTTCTGTTATTGTTGATTTCTCCTTATTGTACTTTAATCTCAGAGCCTATTACCTATTCGTGTGCACTGATTTTCTGTGAAATTTGTAGTGTTAATGTTAGTGATATAACTGATGGCCACGTTCACTATTGGGAACAAAATCCCACTATCTGTGACAAATGAAAATCACAGAACCAACAAGAGCGCAAATACGAGATAGTACAAGATAGCCAAAATAAATAACAAATATAAGGGACACACGATTTACGTGGAAAACTCCAAAACCACGGGACCACCACTACCAAAATATTTCACTATAATAAATCTTGGGTACAAAGTTTTCTAGCTACCACATGAGCTAAACATCCAAAATCATCAAATACACCAACACTAGGCCAAATACATATATTCTAATTCACAGGCTAAAAGAAATAATATCTCGTACCCAAAATATTCAACCACCACGAGCAAGGTGAACAGAATACAAATATTACGAAATTACCCAAAAGATGTCTGAAATAAATACAAGCTGACCTCAAAATATTTGATGAAGATAATACCCAAGCAGTTCGGCAAGCTCACGGCGATTTGTATCCAAAGAAGATGAAGATGGATGCACTGCCGAACATGAAGAGATAAGAAAATTAATTTTTCTTCTTCCTCTTTCAAACCTGTCGAATGTGTATGTAGAATATTGTGGAAATTTGTAGAAGTTGTGTGGAATTCTCTCACTTGAAGAATGAGCACAACATCCCCTTTTTATAGATAGGTTCTTCCGACATAAGAGGGGAAAAAGGGGGAAGAAAGCAAGTGAAGAGAAATTATCTTCAAACCTCATCTCATCAACTTTTAATTTCCTTTCAACTTCAACCCAAACTCCTTTGCTCCAACTTCCACCCTTCAACTTCTACCCATATCTCATTCTCCCATGACAATTAAATAATTGTCAGAAACACTTCCTCAAGAAGCTATCAAATATTATAGTGAATATAAATTGGCTTGGTCCAAATTGAGCTATTTACCACATACGAGGGAAGCTCGATCCCAACAAATCTCCCTCTCCCGACTATGTGGAGGATATCGCCATCCCGGCGATAGAACAACACACCTCAAACTTTCCTCTTGGCAATGATTTGGTCATCATGTCAGACCCATTATCATCGGTATGAATCTTTTCAAGTTCAAGTATCTCGCATTCCAAGATATCTCTAATCCAATGATATCTTGTGTCAATATGTTTTGACTTGTAATGGAACGTGGAATTCTTTGCAAGATGAACTGCACTCTGACTATCACAATAGAGCACATACTTGTCTTGAACAAACCCGAGCTCCTGAATAAACTTTTTCATCCATAGCATTTCTTTACTAGCCTCAACAGATGCTATGAACTCAGCTTCAGTGGTAGACAAAGCAACGCACTTTTGCAATCTTGATTGCCATGAAACGGCTCCCCCTGCATAGGTAATCAGATAGCATGTAGTGGACTTCCTCGTATCAATGTCTCCAGCCATATCTGAATCAGTGTATCCGGTGAGAATAGGTTTCCCTGTACCAAAACACAAACTCAGACTTGAAGTACCCCGAAGATATACCAGAATCCACTTAACAACATCCCAATGTTCTTTCCCTGGATTTGAAAGAAATCTGCTAACAATAGCCACTGCATGAGCAATATCTGGTCTCATGCATACCATCGCATACATCAAACTACCAACAGCTGAAGAATAAGGAACTCTTTGCATTTCTTCCTTCTCTTTCTCACTAGAAGCACATTGCTTCTTGCTCAACTTGAAATGCATACCAAGAGGTGTACTCACTGGCTTAGCCTCATTCATATTGAATCTCTCAAGTACTTTCTCTATGTACTTTTCTTGAGATAACCACAGCTTCTTATTCTGCCTGTCACGGATGATCTTCATCCCAAGAATCTGTTTTGTTGGTCCCATGTCCTTCATAGAAAAGGACTTACGCAACTCTTGTTTCAAATGTTGAATTCTTGAAACATTGCGACCAACAATCAACATATCATCAACATAAAGCAACAATATAACAAAGTCATCATCAGAGAATCTGTTTACAAAAACACAGTGGTCAGAAGAAGTCTTCTTGTACCTATGCTTACTTATAACGGAAGTAAACTTTTTATACCACTACCTCGGAGCTTGCTTCAATCCATACAAAGTCTTCTTTAACCTGCAAACATAATCCTCTTTCCCTTTGACTTTGAAACCCTCAGGCTGCTCCATATATATCCCCTCATCCAAATCACCATGGAGAAAAGCTGTTTTCACATCCATCTGCTCAATTTCTAAATCCAAACGGGTTGCTAGACCCAACACAACTCTAATGGATGAAAATTTCACAACAGGAGAGAAAATTTCATCAAAATCAATACCTTTCTTCTGGCTAAAACCTTTCACCACCAGTCGAGCTTTGAATCGTGGAACTGAAGTGCCTTCTTCATGTTTCAATCTGTAAACTCACATGTTCTTCAAAGCTTTCCTGTTCTTTGGTGCCTTCACCAACTCAAAGGTAGCATTTGCATATAAGGAATTGATCTCATCCTGCATAGCCTCAAGCCATTGTCTCTTTTGCTCACTCTCCATAGCTTCTTCATAGAACTCAGGTTCTCCCTCATCAGTTAAGAGCACATACTGACTGGAAGAGTAACAAGTAGATGGTCTCCGTTCCCTGTTAGACCTTCTAGGAATATCAACTGGAACTTGCGAAGGAACTTCTTGTTCCTGGTGCACAACATCATCAACATGACCATCTACATCACCTGTATCATCCTGCTGGTCTGGTACAAGATCACCATTCTGGCCATTCTCTTGAATCTCATCAACATCACATGTATCTCTGCTGGAAACGGGCTCACGGTCAACCAAACTTCCGTTGTTTTGAGATTCTGGCTTTCTCACTTTGTCAACATCTTCAATGGTTTAATCTTCAAAGAACACTACATCACGACTTTTCACAAGCTTCTTCTCAACTGGATCGCACAGCTTGTAGCCAAATTCATCAAGACCATAACCAATGAAAATGCACTGTCTAGTCTTCGAGTCCAACTTAGATCTCTCATCTCTTGGGACATGCACAAACGCCTTGCAACCGAAGACTCTGCGGTGATCATAAGAAACTTCCTTTCCACACCAAACCTTATCAGGAACTTCATTATTCAAAGCAATAACGGGAGATAAGTTGATAACATGAACAGCTGTGGAAACAGCCTCAGCCAAAAAAAAACTAGGCAACTTTGCATCATCAAGCATGCATCTGACTCTCTCCATAATTGTCCGGTTCATCCTCTCTGCTAAGCCATTTAACTGAGGAGTTTTAGGAGGAGTTTTCTGATGCATAATACCGTGCATTCTGCAATACTCATCAAATAGGCCACGGTATTCAACGCCATTATCAGTACGGATGCACTTCAATTTCTTCCCTGTCTGTCTCTCAACAAGGGCATGAAACTCTTTAAACACACCAAGCACATCACTTTTGTGCTTCAAAGTGTAAACCCAGAGTTTCCTAGAATAATCATCAATGAAGGTCACAAAGTAAGATGCACCTCCAAGTGATCTAACCTTCATTGGTCCACACACATCAGAATGTATCAACTCAAGTGGCTCCGGCTTCTTCGAAGGAGAATTGCTCATAAAAGAAACTCTTTTCTGTTTCCCCGTCAGGCAATGAACACATCTGTCCAATCTAGCTTCCTTTACCCCTGAAAGCTTATTCTTCTTGGCAAGGTAATCAATCCCCTTCACACTCATGTGACCCAGTCGTTTATGCAACAATTCTGATGCACATTCTTTTGTTGCCACATTCACTGAATCACCAGAAATAGAGCTTTGCAAAGAGTACAAGTTAGAAAACTTGTTACCCCAGCTCGTGCAATAACCAGCGAGCCTTTAGTGATTTTCCAATGTCCATCACCAAAGAAACAACAGAAACCATCATCATCGAGTTTTCCTGTAGAAATGAGATTCAGTTTGATACCCGGTGCATGCTTTACATTTTTAAGTTCCAGCTTTGTGCCATTGCTGGTCTCAAGACAAACTGTACCGGTACCAAACACCTTCACCTGACCATCATCACCCATTCTTAGCTCTCCAAAGTCACCTAGAGTATATGAAGTAAAGAAATCCTTCCTTGGTGTAATATGGTAAGATGCGCCTGAATCCACAATCCAAGTTGTCTCATGACATGCAACGTTGATGGCATTCTCATCACAAGCAAGAAGTAAATCTGCTCTAACTGTTGCAACCTGGTTCTCTGTGTGATCATCGTTCTTGTCTTGCTTCTAGTCCCTTTTCAACTTGAAGCAATTTTTCTTGATGTGACCCTTCTTGCCACAATGATAACATTCAAGATCCTTGTGCCTTGACCTTGACTTACTTCTGCTTTTATATCTACCCTTTTGACCCCTTTGCTTGCTTCTCCCCCTATCGTCTGTAACCAAAATATCTGACTGAGAAGTGGAGGTGTCTCGAGATCTTCTTCTTGACTCTTCATTCAAGATACCACTCTTGACATTCTCCATGGTCACGACACCATTGGGAGCAGAGTTGGTGAAAGAAACCCGAAATGTTTCCCAAGAATCACGTAGAGTATTAAGCAACCAGAGACCAAGTACCTCATCCTCAAATTTGATGCCAATGCTAGACAACTGATCAAGGACACCCTGAAAATCATTGACATGATCATTGATCAATGTACCTTCCCTGTATTTCAGATTCATCAGCTGCTTTAACAAGAACAACTTATTGTTGCCTGTCTTGGAAGCATACAGGGTCTCAAGTTTATCCCATAGGCTCCTGGAATGTGTCTCATTGACAATGTGATTCAGAACATTGTCATCGACCCATTGTTGAATATAACTACAAACTTGTTAGTGCTCAAAGTCCCATTCCTCATCTGACATATTTTCTGGCCTTGTAGTTGCAAACACAGGTAGATGTAATTTCTTCACAAACAAGAGATCCTTCATCTTAGCTTTCCAAATGTGAAAATTTCTACCATTCAATCGCACCATATTTATTGTATTTGCCTCCATGTCAAGTATACCCGATCAACAACCAGGGCTCTAATACCACTTTGTTGGGAAAAAAAATTCCACTATCTGTGACAAATGAAAATCACAGAACCGACAAGAACACAAATACGAGATAGTACAAGATAGCCAAAATAATAACAAATATAAGGGACACACAATTTACGTGGAAAACCCCAAAACCACTGGAAAAACCACGGGACCACCACCACCAAAAAATTCCACTATAATAAATCTTGTGTACAAAGTTTCTGGCTACCACATGAGCTAAACATCCAAAATCATGAAATACACCAACACTAGGCCAAATACATATATTCTAATTCACAGGCTAAAAGAAATAATATCTTGTACCCAAAATATTCAACCACCACGAGCAAGGTGAACATAATACAAATATTACGAGATTACCCAAAAGATGCCTGGAATAAATACAAGTTGACCTCAAAATATTTGACGAAGATAATACCCAAGCAGTTTGGCAAACTCACGGCGATTTGTATCCAAAGAAGATGAAGATGGATGCACTACCGAACATGAAGAGATAAGAAAATTAATTTTTCTTCTTCCTCTTTCAAACCTGCCGAATGTGTATGTAGAATATTGTGGAAATTTGTAGAAGTTGTGTGGAATTCTCTCACTTGAAGAATGAGCACATCATCCCCTTTTTATAGATAGGTTCTTCCGACATAAGAGGGGAAAAGGGGGGAAGAAAGCAAGTGAAGAGAAATTATCTTCAAACCTCATCCCATCAACTTTTAATTTCCTTTCAACTTCAACCCAAACTCCTTTGCTCCAACTTCCACCCTTCAACTTCTACCCATATCCCATTCTCCCATGACAATTAAATAATTGTCAGAAACACTTCCTCAAGAAGCTATCAAATATTATAGTGAATATAAATTGGCTTGGTCCAAATTGAGCTATTTACCACATATGAGGGAAGCTCGATCCTAACATTCACATATGTATAGTTGCTTGCACTGCAATGATACTCCATACATTTTGTAGGGATAACGGTTTCCTATTGGTGAAAACATTGTCAATTAGCTTTGAAAGGCTTACTACCTATAATATGTTCTTAGTTTTTTCTGTATGCTTTATGAATAACTTTTTTATTTTTACATTTTTTTTTTGAAAAAACAGGCATCTTGTCGCAAGAATTTCTCGCTAGATGTTATGTTACTTGATGCCCATGACAGGCCTGCAAACAAAGAACTGGAGGTTTTACTTTTGAGTTTTATTCATTGTACAAGTTAAGCAAACTCCGAGTGTGAATGTATTTACACATGCATTTCTTACCATCAGGTATTTGCTTCACTTGTATATGCTGATTCTGAGGCACCCGTTGAGAAGCCGCCTGATGGTGAGGCTCCACTTCTTACAAGTTATGATGGACTTCAATTTGATTCATCTGATAGACCAAGAAAACTTGATTCAGGGCCGTGTTTCCTTCAACCTCAAGATATCTCAGGTATTGTGTATTTGCACTTCTATTAGTTTTGAGTATCCATTATTTGCTTTTTCTATTTATCTCAGCTCTCATCCAAGTCTGATAATAGGCTCTTCCGCATTAAGTTTGGCATTCAAAAAACGGGTAGATATCCTTTAATTGAGGCGTTGTCCATACCAATCCGATGTATATCTCGGAGCTGTACCTCAAGGTCATCTTTTGTAACAAGGAAAAAGTCGCCATCTTCTATCCATTTTTTAAATACATCTCAATCTCCTGGCACTACTGGAAATTATGGAATTTCCGACCACCTGAAAGTGATCTTAAATTTAGTCGAAAGCCTTGTTCCGACCACTTTTGGTATCCGGAAAAACCTTTGTTGCTATTTCCGACCACTTTTTGGTATCAACTTGATTTAAGATCACTTTCAGGTGGTCGGAAATTGCATAATTTCCAGTAGTGTGGGTTGGATGGTGGATTGCCCGAGGTTTCTGCATAACATTGTTCATGAAGCAAAGCAGAGCCCTTCATCAATGCGGGTCAAATTAGGGCAAGAGAAATCACTTGCAGTTTTCAAGGATGATTGTATATTGAAGGAAGCCGATGAGGAATCAAAATCTCATATGCTACTAATGAGGTAGCTATTAAATGTGTTATTTCTGCATTGCCTACCTCTAACAAGTAGTAGAACTTTCGATGATTTCACTAGTACAGATATGCAAATCCGCTACCCTTGTAAAGGGTTATCCGCTCCCCTTGTACAAGGGTAGCGGATTTGAGGGACGCTGAAAGCCTTGAGTTTTCTGCTACCCTTTCACAAGGGTAGCGGAAAGTTGAATATCCGCTACCCTTCTATATATAGAATGGTAGCGAATTTTCTTATTTTATTTAAGCATTCGCTGCGCTTTTTACAAAAGAAGGGTAGCGGATTGTTTTTTTTTTTTTTTTTAATTCATTATTATTTTTTATTTTTAATTGCTCAAATTTTTATAAAAATCCTATTTTCATACACTACATATCAAGATAATACTAACCATCAACACTATTATCAGCAAACTATCAAAAACAATATTATCAACACTCAACCAAATACTATCAATACAATACTTTATATCAATCCAATATAACATATAATCTAAAACAAAAGTTACACATACTCTTCCAAAAAATATTTTGCTCATAAGTCTCGAATCCCATCTATTTCATTGGTAGAGTACGAATTTCCTTCAAATACCTACAAAATAATTTAATTAATCAAATTACTAAATATGATCCTTACTGGCCTGATTATGTCTGATTGAGGAAGTTGATCCTTTCTGGCCTGCAAATGAGAAACAATGCAATTGTGATAGAATTTAGTGTTGAGTAACAAGGGGAGAAAGGCACCAAACAAGAAATATAATCTACATTTTGAATTAAAGATCAGTTGATGAGTGATGGGGAACCAGTTCAATTCATTTGCCACCTTAAATAATTATCGATCAGTACAAGGTAGCAACACCATTTCATTTCATTTGGCATGCAAATATAAAGTCATCTTCTCCAAACTCTTCTATATATATGTGATTCATCATCATCATATTCAGACCCCTAGATTTTGATTTATAAAAAACTAATGCAAAGTGTATACATGGTATTTATACAGAGTACCAGATTTTAGTAAAAATGAATAAATTAAAACAAATTATGCTCAATATGTTGAAATAGAAACAAGCACCAACCTTAGAGGAAATAGTAGGAAGCATAGAATAGCCTTTCTGCAAAAAGAACTACACTAATGGTACTTACCCTTTCAAAACGATGCAGAAGTGCAGTTTTAAATTGGCGTACACCACGTCCACTTGAGTTGATATAAGAAGGATGCATCTGAGAGTTGATTTGATGAAAGATGCACACTGTGCAACTCAAGAAATTAAAAAATATAGGGGGCAGATGAGCATAAAAACTGGATAAAGAATAACATAGAGATCCAATTTAGAAATAGTATGCTTGTGGCAAACCACACAAACAGCATTGAGGAATAACTCAAGACAAATAAAGAAAGGGATTAATGAAACTGACCCTGTATGGTGATTGCTTCTTCAATCTGTATAATCTCAGGTTCTATAGTGTGCAACCGTTCCAAGATCTCCGGAGTGCTCACAAAGCGAATAAATCTATTGAGCAGAAAAACCTGTTGCTGTATAATTCTGTTACGAAACACAAGTTCAGTGAGTTCATAGGATAACATTGATGCAGAAAAACTAGTATCTATAGGCTACAGGAACCACAATATCGAAAGGCAACTTAAATGATGAGAGAAATAAAAACCTTGATGATCTGCAGAGTGAGAAATGCAACCCAAACAAAGCAAAGAAGTCCAAATTCGGTCCAACAAACATTTTCTATTATAGAGACCTCCTACAATGGCAAAATATATTAGAGTTGAAAAAAAAAAAAAAACAAATGAGGCAGGATTATAACATTGCAGATAAAATACCTTATTTTCAGAAGCCTTGGTGTCATTTTGAGTTGCATTGCTGGGGCCACTAGGAAGAAGCTTGTAATCTCCTTGAGCACCACTCCCTGACAGATTACAACTTGAACACGTTATAATCGATTTTTATTTCTTTGCTTTTATGTGTCTGTACAGGCACAGAAATGTTTGATCTTGAGGGAAAAATGAGTTGCACTGAAAATGATACATAAAGCTAGGTAAAGTACCATTTGCTGCTAAGCGTTGGGAAACCTCCTGAATCCAAAGAAAAAGGGATAATCAGAAAACAGAATGTAATAAAAGCAAGCAATGAAGACCAATTTTATTGAACATACTGAATACACCCTAATGCAACATAGATTTTACCACCTAAGCATAGCAGCATAATATGAAGCAGTAGAATCAAGAATGTGAAATCCTTGTAAATAAAGCCAGAAGTCACTTAACTTAATCTTAGACCCAATCTAGCTGGAGTCCACTATACGGGTTCTATTTATCCATTTATCGATTTTTAACAATAACTCGATCAGTCAAAATATATGTTAAGTAATGGATCCATGTTAACCTTTTTCAAAATAGTTTCTTTCTTCCACGTCTCAACACCTCTTAAAAAGGCCTTAGTTGATGTGCCTGCATCGGCCAATAAAATTTATAAGCCTATTGGAGCAGATTTCATAATAAATAGAGAATGCAATAAATACTTTTACCTATGAAGAGAATAAGTAGCAGCACTGTGACCATCCAGTCAGCAAAGATCACATTGAATGTAACCCCAATACTAATGCCAAGCATTAGCATTGGCTGGATAAGCACTGCCAAATCATAGTCAATAATGGGCATGTCAAGGGTAGGATGCCTGAGCATAAGATTGTAGTGAACAGAAGAAACTGCTGCTCCCATGGTAACAGGGGTCAGAAACGAATTCTGATTAATAACCTTTACCATATGAGCATATTGTGGCCACAATCTAATAGTCAAGGGACCAAAATGGAATTAACTCTTTAGGCAAATCACTTGCCAACAGAAATTAGGCTCAGATTTGGTAATGGAGAAGCCATACCGCAATGGCTGCAGACCTGGAGGTCGCCCCGCCAAGATACTATTTTTGAAACAGGCAAAGCTTGCTCTAGCTAAGGTCACTCATCTACTCACTCTTCTGTAGCCTTTTTAATTTGTTTATGTTCAGTACTAAAGTGTCTACTACCAAGAGAAGAGTTTCTATGATATTCTGTAAATGCCATTGCTGCTGGATGTGTTAAGGGTTTTAGCCGAATAATTCTACTGTAATTATATAAAAAATAACAACAAAAAACAAATTAACCAAAAAAAAAACCTTACTTGATGGACGAAGCAGCGGCTGGAGCGGTGGATCGAAGCAGCGGCGGCGGATCGAAGTAGCGGTGGCGGATCGAACAAATTAACCAAAGAAACCTTACAATTGTTTCAAAACAGTAACAAACACCGTATAAAACATTCAAAACAAATGTGAACCATGAATAAATAATAAAATAAAGGATTATGCAATTAAATCACCAAAATCATGACCCTAAGCCTAACAAATATAGATAAATCAATACTAAAAATGTGCACAATTAGGCTCACATCAACTCCCCTACACTTAAGCTTTTGCTTGTCCTCAAGCAAACCCAAGAAATAAATTACAAGCCAAAACACACAAATTACTCCTGCTCTCTCTTGCAGAACCTTTCAAACCACCAACCAACTTGCTACAAAACAACAAGCTTCAATAATCAAATTAGTTTGGCACATAAGACCCAATCTCAAGCCAATAACCAAGCACCAAGAATTTAAAGTATGTGAGGATCAAGTGTGCACAAATACTCAGTTGAGATTATGCAAAACACGGCTCATGAGTGAGATCCCATAGGCTTGCCCTTCATACTCCCCTAGATCAATTCTAAGAATGCATGCTAAGATCAAATAGGACTTTATTTAGCTTGTAATCAGGCTGCGGGTGATGGCTAACAAAAAAGTGGTATGGAAAAATTAATCAAAAAGAGAGAATGTCACAATTATCAATATTTTCAAAATTGGAAGAGATGTGATAATCACAATTTCAAGGAGCAAATTTCTTTTAAGAACACAGCAACTCTTTGGAAAGTAGTCCAAACTCAAAATTTCCAATCTTTCTTTCTTTCATTCTTTTCTTTTCTTTTCTCTTCTTTTCTTTGATTCTTTTCTTTGGGTTTTCTTATGGATTCAGCAAGATAATTTTAATCCAATCAATCAATCAAAACCTCCACACTTGAACATTTGTGATATCAGTAGCTTTTTTGGCACAACTCCATAAAACTCTTCTTACAGAAATAATAAAGGTAAAAGTTCCATTCTCTCAAAGGGTGGAAGAGAAATATTTGGCCAAGGGCTAAGGGTTATAATAACGGGGGTAAATCAAAGAAAAATAATCACTATGAGTGATAAGTGCTTATTAGCACTTATTTGAACAAACAAAAGGCACAATAGGGACACAAAGGATAAATAAATAAATAAATAAATAAATAAATAAATAAATAAATAAATAAATAAATAAATAAATAAATATATATATATATATATATATATATATATATATATATATATATGTATATATATAGGGACAGGTTTAAAGGCCATGACTAAACAAAAATGGCTTAAATCACTTCTGACAGGATAATAGGGCTGGCACCCGACCCGGATCATAATTGTGCATCTGACCCGGCAGCATATTTGACCCAACACCGCATGGATGCTCCAACGGTTAGAATTTCAACAGGTGTCACATTTATTGT
This sequence comes from Ipomoea nil, assembly GCF_001879475.1. Lineage (NCBI taxonomy): Eukaryota > Viridiplantae > Streptophyta > Magnoliopsida > Solanales > Convolvulaceae > Ipomoea > Ipomoea nil. The sequence continues at coordinate 742,984 of NW_017619177.1, read as the reverse complement.
CATTGAAGCCACCATTGATGCCACCATTGATGAGAGAGAGTTAAAGCCTCAACGCCTCATTCATGACTCTTTATATTCTTGCCGTTAGCTTAGCTCCCCAAGGATGTCTCTTCATGTTGTTACCGTTAGGACCTAGCACAAATAGAACTTCCCTGAGCTGAGGAGGACACACCGTACTTTCTATACTGAGACTAGAAGCAATACAACTATTGTTACAACTATTGTTACTCTCTTATAGCATTATTATATTATTATTACCGGTAACGTTATTACCGTCATTGGTGTTTTCATTGAGAGCCTGAGTCCAATACTCAAGCAGGCTACAACACAACTCTTTTTCTCTTTCAACAGCAAGTTTGAAAGAATGGCGTCCCGCAGCTCCCACGGTTCTCGCAACGTGAACAATGACAACGCCTCAGGTGACCTTCGTGACATACTCACCAACAATCGCGGAGGGGACCTCCGAGAACATCTCAACAACGGGAGGCCCAGGGACCTTCGAGATCAACTCAACAATGGAGGAGACCTTCGAGACCAACTCAACAATGGAGGAGACCTCCGAGACCAACCCCACAATGGAGGGGCGAACCAAGTCATGAGCCTCCAGGCAACCATTCAGCAAGCAGTGACGGCGGCACTAAACCAAGTGGCGGTGGGACTGCAAGGCCAAGTGCCCCCGCCGCGGCCTCGGGAAATAGAGGTAGAATCCCCACGGAGAGTGGATGCCCAGGACGCAACCCGTGCCGCGAGGGACGCAGGGCGTCGCACTAGGACTGGGGGCCCGGGAGAGGGCACCCAAAGAAGCGGACCGGCCGGACGGCAACCTAGGCCCTCCCGCTCTGCCTTAGAACAGTTGGGACACGCGGCGCCCGCTCGGCAAAGGCCGGAATCGCGTGCCGAGGGGTCTTCCGCTAGAGGCCCTCGCCGACACGAGGAAAGAGAAGCTGAAAGATCGCCCACAGAAAGGATGGGCGAGTCTCGTGGGCCGGCCCCGCGCTGGCACGATGACGAGTCGGCCCCGCGTCGACACTTGGATGAGCGACGCTTCGATGAACCGGCCCCGCGTCAGCACTCGGCGGAGCGGCGCGTCGATGAGCCGGCTCCGCGTCGGCACTCAGCGGGCGAACGACGCGTTGGTGAGCGAGTTCCACACCGACACCTAGAGGGACGAAACGTCGAGGAACCAGCTCCGCGTCGACACTCAGATGGACGGCGCGCCGATGAACTAGCCCCACACATGGAGGAGCGGCATCCGGCCCCGCGCCGGCACCCTGACGAGTCGGCCCTAGTCGAAAGGCTGCAAAGAAAGATCGAGGAGCTAGCAAGAAGGGTGGAGGCACGGGAGCAGTCGCCGGAACCCGAGGTACGAATGGCAGCACCATTCTCCCCAAGTATCATGGAGGTACCTCTGCCGAGGGACTTCGGTTACCCGCCATCAAGGCGTACACGAGAGCCATGGACCCACGTGTCCACATGACTAGGTACAAGGACGCTATGGTAATGATTGGGGCAGGGGACGCCATCATGTGCCGAGCATTTTTGTCCACCCTGGATGGAACGGCCCAAGATTGGTTCAACACCATCCCGGACGGGTCGATCCAAAACTTTGGAGAGTTGTCCAAAAGCTTCCTAACGTACTTCTCGGGTAGCATACAGCGTAAGAAACCGTTCTCTCACCTCTGTGTGGTAAAGCAAGATAGAGGCGAGAGCCTAAAAAACTTCCTGATCAAATGGAAAAAGGAAGTCAATAATGTCTACGACTTCGACTCCAAGGCGGCGATCCCAATATTTATCCATGCCTTAAGATCAGGGTATTTCCACAAGCAGCTGAACGCCCACCACCCCCGCTCTTACGAAGATCTGATGAGGACGGCTAGCCGCTATACCGAAGCAGAGGACGTCGACAGGAAGAAGAAGGACGAAGAGGATGGTAGGAAAGGTGGGAAGCCTGGGAAAGCTGGTCCGCCCAGCCAGGCACCACTCTCGAACCACCCGACTGCAGGGAAGGGCCGAGACTACGAACGACCTCGCCTGGTCCCCTTGCGTAATTTAACTCCTCTTACCCATCCCGTCAGTGTCATTCTAAAGTAAGCTGAGGAGATGGGAATGGTAGAATTCCCCGAGGAGTGCATGAAGGTCTCCCCAAAGGCAGACCAAACAAAGTACTGCAGGTTTCATAGGCATGCCGGACACGATACATATGAGTGTCACGTTTTGAAGAGACAAATAGAAGACCTCATCCAGCAGGGCTACTTCCGACATTTCGTCAAGCGATCCAAGCAGCAGCAATAGCCGCAACACAATCCACCAAAAAATGTCTGGATGAATGAGGATGGCACCGAGCCGTCCACCTCAAACGCCAAAAAAAAGAGACCACGACCAAATATCTGAGCAGAGTGATAGCGAGAAAGAAATCGAGGTGGCGCCCAGACGACAAAAGAAGCATACCATACACTTTATCTATGGTGGATCCGCAGGGGGCGACACGCCCGCAGAAAGAAAAAAGTGGAGCCGACAGATATACGTGGGAGAAGTGGTGAGTCTTCCTAGAGAAAAGAAACAGAGACAGGAGGCCATCACCTTCTCTGATGATGACCTCCTAGAGGGCCCGCTACCCCATCGTGACGCCCTGGTGATTGAGGTGGACGTCAACGATGTCATTGTCCGCTGCATCTTAGTCGACACGGGAAGCTCAGTCAATGTGATGTATTACGATGCCTTCACCAAGTTAGGGATACCTAGGAACCAGCTCAAAGAAGTACGTACCCCACTCTCTGGATTTACGGGTGATTCAGTGGAGACGGAGGGGTCGGTGGCCTTACCAATGGAGATAGGCACGAGCCCTAACATTCGCAAACTTGACATGGAATTCATCGTGGTAAGACTCACTTGTGCGCACAACATCATTTTGGGGAGGCCGGCACTGGAGGACCTCAAGGCCATAGTGTCGGTGGAACACTTGTGTATGAAGTTCCCTACTCCGAATGGGATAGGGGTCGTCAGAGGAAACCAGCGAGCAGCGCGCAGTTGTTACGTAAAAGCATGCAAAAAGATTGGCGGAAAGAATCCACAAGTCCACACCATTTGCAAGGATGATCGATCGGGTACAGAATTCAGAAAATTTAATTAGATATTATCAGTAATACGTTGTAGTCGTGGCTCGCCCAGACCTGTAAACAGTATTTAGTAATCATGGTCCGCCCAGGTTACATCGCTCTCAAATAAAAAGGTTTTCAAAACCACCTTCGATCAACCACGGTAGTCACTACACTCTAAAAAAAAAAAAAAAAAAAAAAAAGGCTGAGGCGCGGTGCCTCGGCTATCGGCTGAGGCCGAGGCGCGGCGCCTCGATAAAAAAAAAAAAAAAAAAGAAGGGGGGCCGGGCAGCGTCTCAGCCACAGGCCGAGGCGCACCTGGTCGAGGCAACGCCTCGGCCAAGTGGCCGGGGCACGCGCCTCGGCCAAGTGGCCGGGTCGCACGCCTCGGCCAGATGGCTAAGGTCGCGCCTTAGCCCCTCCTTGTCGAGGCGACGCCTCGGCCACTTAAAAAAAAAAAAAAAAAAAAAAGAAAGAGGCGACGCCTCAGCCCCATGGCCGGGGCACACGCCTCGGCCTCCTGGTCGAGGCGACGCCTCGGCCACTCGGAAAAAAAAAAAAAAAAAAGGGTCGAGGCGTGGGTCTAGGCGCACGCCTCGGCCAAGTGGCCGGGGCACACGCCTCGGCCAAGTGGCGGGGGCACGCGCCTCGGCCAAGTGGCCGGGTCGCACGCTTCGACCAAGTGGCCGAGGCGACGCCTCAGCCACATGGCCGGGGCACACGCCTCGGCCAGATGGCTGAGGCCGCGCCTCAGCCCCTCCTGGTCGAGGCGACGCCTCGGCCACTCAAAAAAAAAAAAAAAAAAAAAGGGTCGAGGCGCAAGCCTCGGCCAAGTGGCCGGGGCGCACGCCTCGGCCAAGTGGCCGAGGCGACGCCTCAGCCACATGGCCGGGGCACACGCCTCGGCCAAGTGCGCCTCTCGGCCGTGGCCGAAGCGCAGTGCCTCGGCCACAAGGCGAGGCACCCGCCTCAGCCAGGCTGAGGCGGCGTCCCAACCCAAAGCCGGCCCTCGCCGCAAAAAAAAAAAAAAAAAAAAAAGGTAATGTTAAACCGCAGAAACCGAAAGATGGTGATAAGAGCTGATAGAAAGGTGCTCAAATTGCTCAGGCAGGAAGGGATCTGGAAAACAAAATCGCATATCCTAATTCAATCAGGATGACACAGTATCACGATTGGTTCAGCCTTACTCCCAAGTCAACTCAAACACATTCGCAGACTTAGGAGTAGGGGGGGACTGGTGACAGGATAATAGGACTGGAACCCGACCCGGATCATAATTGTGCATCTGACCCGGCAGCATATTTGACCCGACACCGCATGGATGCTCCAACGGTTAGAATTCCAATAGGTGTCACATTTATTGTCATTGAAGCCACCATTGATGCCACCATTGATGAGAGAGAGTTAAAGCCTCAATGCCTCATTCATGACTCTTTATATTCTTGCCGTTAGCTCAGCTCCCCAAGGATGTCTCTTCATGTTGTTACCGTTAGGACCTAGCATAAATAGAACTTCCCTCAGCTGAGGAGGACACACTGTACTTTCTATACTGAGACAAGAAGCAATACAACTATTGTTACAACTATTGTTACTCTCTTATAGCATTATTATATTATTATTACCGGTAACGTTATTACCGTCAACTTCAAAAATGCAAAACTTAGACATCACTTAGGGAGTAATGAGGCAAGTTCTAGCAAAACACCCATGACCGGAATCTCACATAAGCCTTTACTAGCAATGCATAACACACAAGATCAAGAATTAATCCAATTTATTAAGTGGTTAACAAAGCTATTGGCAAGGGAAATATCCAATTCACAGATTCAGCAATTTAAATCTAAGTTATCAAACAAAAATACTCTAACAAATAGGCAAGGAGCAAACACATTACACATATGACATATGAAATTAAAAATTTAAAGTGAAAAAAGATTTAAACAACCTGATCGAAAAGTCCTTATATTTTGTTTATTTTCTTGGTTTGCTACTAGCTACTGCCTATTGCCTACGAAACTTGAATTGAATCATCCTTCAGAAAAAAAAATTAAGAAGTTTGAATTGAATATGCTCAGAGGATGATTAAATTAAAGCTGTTCTTATTTGGATGTATGAAATAACATAGTAAAATACTAAAATGTGGTTATGACATAGTGACATAGTCCAATAAGGGTACCTTTGCACTTTTGCAGTTTTAGGAGTTGTGGACCGTGAACAACTCAAAATTGTTCTTTATTTCCGTTCATGCCTTCATGGACTGTGGAGTACTGGAGTTTCAGATTTTCAGTTTAGACGAACTACTGACAAAGAAGATTAAGATGAATTGAACTCCACTCAATTCTCTGTCAATCGTTAAAGAAGACGAAGAAACATCGGGAAACAACATTATTGATTGCTCAATTAATTACGTTCTTAAATTTTAATTAACGTTGGAGAATGATCAGTTTTAGTATTTTACGATTAATAATCATTTTTTTTTTTTAAATTTCTTAACTAGGTATTAAGGTATATTGGGCCCTCAAAAATTTGGGGCCCTGTACTGTAGCCCAGCTTGCACAGCGCCAAATCCGGCCCTGAGTATTAACTGCATATTCATAGGTACGTCCTGCATGTTGTGGATTTCACTATTATTTTGTATACTGTAGTTTGTGGATGTTGTCATTGTGTTTTAGGCTTTTAGCCCTGTTATAATGTTGTTACTGTCCCTGTTGTGTTGTTTAACCGGAACCTTAATATAAGGTTCCAGTTCCGATTTGTGATTTGGTGGAACGATGAACCGTCGGTTTGGAACCGGAACCGAATCGTGGTCACCTATAGTCCTACTCTATCTAGGACTATTTCTTACCATAAAATGCATCCCTCCCTGTACTTTGTAAACACGGTTGATCAATAAAAAAAACTGTATAGAAATTCTTGTTCTTATCTAGGGCACCAAATCAACAATAAACTAAAGGCAAAATAATGCTTCCAAATGAGCCATTTGGAGACACTAAATTGATCAACAATAAATATAAAGCAAAAATAGGGGTTTCATTTTTTTGGTCAGACCATGAGGTGTCTTGAGCATGCCCTAATTGTAGGAGGCACCTTTATACCCATACCATACTCAGACTAATCCTCGTTCGCATCGGGCCGACTCAATTAAGGGGCATTGTGTTGGCCAGATTGGTTTTTTGATGCGAGATGGTGTTTGAACTCCCGACCTCTCTTAAGGGACAAGAGTACACGGCAACTCACGTCAACCAAGTTGGTTAATAGAGCTTCCAATTGAAATATATGAAATACCAATTTATCAAAGACAACTATACAATCCATCTACGACAACCATGCATATGGTTACACATTTACACAATTTGAGAAGAAAAATAAAGAACAAACTAATTTAGAGATGCTATATGACATACCTTATTCGCTTCTATACATTTAAAGTTGGAGATTTAGAGTTCAGGTCTTACACTAAAAATAAGTTAATAACCCATTCAACCGTTGACCACTTAATCACGATTTGAGAATCTAGGGTTTCCACCATGTATGCATATGAGAGTCTCAATGAGTTAGTCTCTAACAGTTTCTTTAAGTCTCTAACTCTCATAGCGACACTATGAATTTGTGTGAGAGTTATAAAATTAGGACTTCCACCATGGTCTAGGTTTTATAGAGTATGAGAGTAAGATTGTCAGATTGTGAGAGCGTGAGAGATAGAGACTACGTTTTATAGAGAAAATATGAGAGAACTTAGGGTCTGTTTGAAAACTCAAAAAATGACTTCTGGTTTTCCAATGCTTGGGTGCTCAAGGAAAATAACGTCAAAGAAAAATGTTCATTCTGGTTAATGAAAAAAATGTCCATTTTGGAGAAGTCATTTTTTGGATTTTCCAATGTTTGGGTGCTCAAGGAAAATAAAGTCAATGAAAAATATTCAGTCTGGTTAATGAAAAAAAAAAGCCTAATTTGGCAAAAATTATCTTAGTTTTTTAGTAGACATTTTATGAATTCTTTATTTTCTATCTTTTTTCACTATTTTTTTAAAGTTAATTTCCTCCTCCTCATCATCATTATCAAAACCATTGTACCACATAACAACACAACCACAACATCACCACCACAACCACCACAACCACGACCATCATACCACACCACTACCATTACCACACCACTACCATTACCACACCACAAAATCTGCATGGTTCACAACTATCCCAAAACTCACAAGTCTATAACTAAATCGGCTCACAGGCCGTAAAGCAAACGAAAGGTACTAAGCTATCGGGCACTAGACTTTGCTCTCGTCTAGACATCACCTGAAAGAACACAAATAAACATGGGACGACACCCGGTCAGCGAATAATGCTGGTAACCCACCAATACATGTTAAGTATCATACATAAGTAAGATATATATACAAAAATCATTTTGAAACGGAATACATATATATAAGTGTAAAACCAAGAGTAAACTCCAACTCAAGACTCATCACTCTCAAAGATAACACGGGAACACATCCCAAGACCACAAAGGAAAACAACAACTCAAGGATAAAGACACGACAAATGGCAACACATGCCTAGGCACACATGCCTTTGTGACTACACACGTCAGAAGAAGAGAACACACAACCACGGCTACACAAGCCCTCGTGACATCACACATCACGAGTTGATATGCCTTCCTTATACCCTGTTCCAACCTTATGGCTACCCCCAACCTTATATCTTGTGAAACCCCGAAAATCCACATTCAATCCATGGATTAATTGAGTAATTAATCCTATTTCATTTGAAGAATTAATTCCTAAAATCCTGATTTTTAATACTCAAGGACTAGTATTTGACTAGTTAACTTCAAAGCTATGTTGTACCTTGAGCTTTGAGGGGAGTCCCCTTGTTCCTTACACTTTCTAAAGGTTAGTAAGGGTATCCTTGACTTTTCACCAAGAGTTAGTATTGTAACCTAACCTAGAAGACTTCTTCATTTCATTCCTTACATTTCCTAGAAATTAGCTCTACCTTCTCTCTAGAAAGGTGAGTGGCTTATTCTCCAAGCTAAGTTGAGATCCTTGTCAAGATTCCAAGATTTGCTACCAAGATTCAACCTTTCACCTATTTGGGTATCTAAGAGGGTAAGATCTAAGTCCATCTTGTGTTTTTGGTTCCATCTTAGTTGTCTTTTTCTTAAAGGTAGGATCTTTATGATCTTTTGGTTTAATCTTGAAGTGGGTTTGGAAAGTAAGCCTTGTGGGGAGCTTGTTGTGGTGTAAAGTGAAGTCTTTTGGTCTACAAGAGGTAACCCATGCTCTACAAAACCTATTTTGCTTACCTATATGTGATTTCTTGGATTCTACTTGTGCTTTGCTATGAAATGTGAGTGTTTTTGCATTTATCTTGTGAAAATGCATATCTAGAGCTTGTTTTTAGGGTTGTTTTGTGCCATTGCTAGGCATTTCCTAGGATTCAAGTCATTTTGTTGTATTGGGTGAGATTTGGCATGTTTTGGACTTGAATTTGAGTTTGGAGTCGAAAATGCGCGAAGTGTGTTGTTGTGGTACAGGATTGTACCCGCGAGCGGAAAGGCGGGCGGGGCACCACCCGTCGCCGCACCCGTGGGTACTAAGCTTGTGGGAATGTGTTCCCGCGGGCGGAACCACCGGTGGGGCACTACCTGTGGGTCCACCCGCGGGTATACAAGCGGTGTTGTGATGGGATTTGTTCTCCATGATTCTTTTGACTCGGTATTTGGTCCTTTGACTTCCCGATGATCTTTTGTGGAACTATTTGAGTGTCTTCTTGATGTTTCGTATGTCTAGAACTATATGGTAGGTATCCATGTAGGACTTTGGTGTCTTGAATCATGCTAAGTGTTCAACATTGTGTTTCGTTAGACCGTGTAGTGTCTTGTGTGTTCCTCGGAACTATCTTGAGTTTCTTCGTTGATAAGCATGCTAGTTTGGTATCTAAATGCTAGCGTGTGTGTTGTTTGTACCTTCCGTTTGGTTGATGATAACTTGTGTTATTCATCGTTGTTGTTGTTGGGCTGTGACCCATTCCTTGATTGAGTATGTTTCATACCTTCGTTGCAATCCATTGATTGATTCCTGTTGAGGTGTGGTGTGTGTGGCTTTACCAGGATTGCATGATTAGTGGTATGGGACACTAGTCACCAAGGTATTGCAGCGATCCTCGTGGTGGCTGTGACGTGATTATGGAGCTGTGGCCTGAGTGATGGGTCCACGTATTTCTTGGGAAGGCATGTGTTGCCGTGTGTGTGTATGGTACCTTGTGTACTATGAAATTGGTGGCTTCGTTGGTGGTCGTTGGTGGGGGACGACGGTCCCGGAGGTAAAAGGTTGGACTAAGAAGTACAGGGGTCCTGGAGGTAATGGTTGGAAAGAAGATACAAGGTTGGGGGTAGCCATAAGGTTGGAACAGGGCATAAGGCAGGCATACCAACTCGTGATGGGTGATGTTGCGAGGGCTATTCTAGCCAGTGTTGTGTGATCTTATTTTGTGACGTGTGTAGTCACAAAGGCAGGTGTGGCCTTGGCATGTGTTGCCGGCTGTGTGTGACTTGTTCTTTCGCATGGTACTTGTCGGGTTGTGGTCTATTGAGTGATGATAGATCGTGCCTTGACTCTTTTGTGAGTCGTGTTGTGCTTTGGGTCTTGGGATGTGTTCCCGTGTTACTTGTGAGGGTGTTGAGTCTTGTGTTGACTACTTCTCTCAGTTTTGGACTTATATATATATGTATTCCGTTTCGAAAATGGCTTTTGTATATATACCATATCTATGTATGATACTTAACGGTATTGGTGGGTTACCAGCATTATCGCTGACCGGGCATCGTCCCAATGTTTATCTTTGTGTTCTTTCAGGTGATGTCTAGACGATCACGATGTCTAGTGGCCGGTAGCTTAGCACCTTTATCCTTGTTTTGTGGCCTGTGTGCCAGTGTAGTTTTAGAATGATGTCGTTGGGATAGATGTATACACATTGCAGATTTGACTGCCGTAGCGTTTACCGTGGTTGGTAGACGTGACATAACACCCCGTTTGGATTTCTTTTATCCAGTTATCGTTTTATCTTCCGCTGTGCTAGTGTTTTGTTTCGATATCCGCATGTGTTATGGCCTTTTTATATAGGTCGTGTTTGGGGGGGTGTTACAGTTGGTATCAGAGCCTAGGTTTTGAGCCTGGGAAGAGTTAAGTCTAGACTTTCTAAGTGGCTAAGTGTGTTTTGAGACCCTTATGCGACCTTAAGAAGCCAAGTGTTAGGCTTAGGACTCTAGGTTGCGCGGTGAGCTGTGTGTTGCTTTCTGTTCTTTGCTTGTTTGCTATCTTTTTGTAATCGTGTTATTGTAGCAGAAGTTTGTGATGCCTCCTCGTCAACGTGCCACAACGTTTGAAGATGTGAGTGGAGTGGTTAAGAAATCTCGGTTGGCCGAATCTAGTAATGCTTCTGGAGTGGTTGAACGGTGGATCAAAAGTGGCACGTCCACCAGGGTGAGTACTAGTGCAGTTACCTTGCCGACATTCCGGGGTATAAGAGGGAATGGAATGATTGAGGTTCATCATCCGACGGAGGGATCACCCCAAGAGAGAATGCTTATCCTTAGTGAAGTTCGAACAAGTGACAGTGATGTGGTAGTTGGAACCTTCCTCGTGCAATCGGTCCCGGCAACGATCTTGTTCGATTCAGGAGCATCTAACTCGTTCGTGTCACCCGGACTCGTGAAGAAGCTGGGCTTATCCGGAGGCACTGGAGTGAATTTTAACGTGAAGGTAGCATCAGGGGAGGTTAGATTGTGTGACCGTCTCTTCGAGGGCATCAAGATTAACATCAAGGGAGAAGAGTTTCCTAGCGATCTAATCCAGTACAACTTGGACGGGATAGATGTGGTCTTAGGTATGGACTGGTTGGGACGGTTTAGAGCCCAAATTCTGTGCAAGGACCAGAAGGTGGTGCTTCGAGGACCCAGTGGGAGAAGGATATCTTATCGGGGAAAGACGGAAGAACCCGGGATTAAGCTAGTGTCTATGACAAAGATGAAGAGGTATATGGATAAAGGCAATGATTTATACTTGTGCTCGGTCGAGAACTTGAAGGCAAAAGGAGAGGTAGCTCAAACTATACCCGTAGTCTGTGAATTCCTTGATGTATTTCCCGAGGAAATACCGGGTATGCCTCCTACTAGGGAAGTGGAGTTCTCGGTGGATCTTATGCCAGGCACTGCACCCATTTCTAAGGCCCCATACCGTTTGGCTACGCCAGAAATGCAAGAGCTGAAAACCCAATTACAAGAAATTCTGGATAAGGGTTATATCCGGCCAAGTACATCGCCATGGGGAGCTCCGGTTTTGTTTGTAAAGAAGAAGGACGGAAGTATGAGGTTGTGTATCGACTACCGGGAGTTGAATCAAGTCACCATCAATAACAAATACCCTCTTCCAAGAATCAACGACTTGTTTGATCAACTCCATGGCGCAGGAGTGTTTTCCAAAGTTGACTTGAGATCGGGGTATCATCAGATTAAGGTGGCTGAAAAGGATATTCCTAAGACCGCGTTTCGGACTCAGTACGGTCACTACGAGTTTACGGTTAAGCCGTTCGGTTTGACTAACGCCCCTGCAGTTTTTATGGACTTGATGAACAGGGTGTTCAAACCCCACCTTGATTATTTCGTGATCGTATTCATCGATGATATCTTGGTTTATTCAAAGGATAAGGAGGAGCTTGTGGGACACCTTCAAACGGTACTTCAGATCTTGAGGGAAAAGCAGCTGTACGCCAAGTTTTCTAAATGTGAGTTTTCGATAGACAGTGTGACGTTTCTAGGCCACGTGATTGATAGTGGGGGGATTTCTGTGGACCCAGACAAGATACGGGCATTGAAGGATTGGACCGTACCTACATCAGTGACGGAAGTAAGAAGTTTTCTTGGTTTAGCAGGCTACTATAGGAGGTTTGTTTTGGATTTCGCCAAGGTGGCTCAACCGTTGACTAAGTTATTAAGGAAAGAAGTGCCTTTCGTTTGGGATCAGGCTTGTGAGTTAGCATTTCGAGATTTGAAGGAGAGACTCACGACTGCACCAGTTTTAATTTTGCCATCAGGAACGGAAGGGTTTGAAGTATACAGTGACGTGTCTAAGAAAGGACTAGGTTGTGTTTTGATGCAAAATGGAAGAGTAATTGCTTATGCCTCGCGACAACTTAAGGTTCACGAATAGAATTACCCTACTCATGATTTGGAATTGGCCGCCGTTGTGTTTGCTTTGAAGATTTGGAGACATTACCTGTATGGGGTGCGTTGCAGGATCTACACGGATCCCAAGAGTCTCAAATATATCTTCACTCAAAAGGATCTCAACATGCGACAACGAAGGTGGTTGGAACTCATCAAGGACTACGAATTGGATATTCAATATCACGAAGGAAAAGCTAATGTAGTGGCGGACGCCTTAAGCCGGAAATCGAAGCATACCACTAATTCCATTGGGGTAGTGGCTGATGAACTTTGCAAAGAGTTCCAACGGATGGACTTGGAAGTGGTGGAACAGGGTGATGTTGAGGCAAAAGTTAGTTTCTACAACTTAAGGATTGTGCCTACATTACTGGGAGAAATTAAGGAAGAACAACAGAAGGATGCGCACTTGATGAAGGTACGGGATGACCTAGCTAAAGGGAAAGGGGGACCGTTTGAGTTGTCTATGGATGGAGTGTTGAGGTATAAGGGTCGGCTGTGCATACCAGCGTCTTGCGAGCAGTCGAAGCGGCAGATTTTAGAAGAGGGTCATAACACACCCTACTCAGTTCACCCCGTAGGCGACAAACTATACAAGGATGTAAAGGGCTTCTATTGGTGGCCTAACATGAAGAAGGAAGTTGCAAAATTTGTTGGGAAATACCTTAACTGCCAGAAGGTGAAAGCGGAACGTTGTAAGGTAAAGGGGTTGGTGCAACCATTAGAAGTTCCGCAAGGAAAGTGGGATTCTATATCTATGGATTTCGTGGGAGGACTACCGACAACCCGTTCGGGTAAGGACAAAATCTGGGTGATAGTTGATCGTTTGACTAAGACTGCCCGCCTTATCGCAATGAAGGAGACTTGGACGATGATGCAGTTGGCTCAAGCTTATGTTAACCAAGTGGTAAAGTATCATGGAGTTCCGAGGGATATTGTTTCCGATAGGGATCCAAGGTTCTTGTCTCATTTTTGGAAATCCTTGCAAGCGGTTCTTGGGACCAAATTAAGCCTCAGCACTGCTTTCCACCCAGCCACTGATGGGCAAACAGAAAGGACTATACAGACTATCGAAGATATGTTGAGAGCTTGTATGCTAGATTTTCAAGGGTCTTGGGAGGACCATTTGGATTTGATCGAGTTTTCTTACAACAACAGTTATCATTCGAGCATTCACATGGCACCTTATGAAGCTCTCTATGGACAGAAGTGTCGCAGTCCACTATGTTGGGAGCATCTTGTCAATCCGATAGTGTTGGGACCTCAATATTTGCTTGACACATCCGAGAAGATTAAACAGATTTAGGAAAGGATGAAAGCGGCTCAAAATCGTCAAAAGTCCTACGCCGACTTGGCTAGAAGACAAGTGGAATTCTCGGTTGGGGATAAAGTTTGGTTGAAAGTGTCTCCCACCCGGGGAGTAATGCGGTTTGGAAGGAAAGGGAAGTTAAGCCCTAGGTTTATAGGTGTAACACCCCGTGTTACGAATCCTAAAACCAACTGATTAATTAATTAATTAATAACCCAGGAGAAAGAATAAATTATAATGATTAACTAGGGAAAAAGGCCACCATAGCCCATGGGCCCAAATATATAAACCCAACCCCTAACCCCAATAGGATTAAACTCTAAACAAACCCTTGGATCTATAAATAGGGAACTTAGGGAGCACCTAGAAGCCCCACACGCCTAGACGCCCCACCACCCCAGGAGAGCTCCAAGAATTCCCTTAGAAGAAATCAAGAAAGCAAGAAAGCTTAAAGAAAGATCCTTCATAGCCAAGGAATTAATTAAGGCTAAGAGGTAACCCATGTCTCAACAAAACCTATTTTCATAGCTATGATTTCCCCTGAGGGTTTCCCCCGTATGATTGTGAATGGCGAATTACTATGTTTATTATTGATGTTGATTTTATGATTCCATGGGGAATCTTGATAATCTTGATATTGGGAGTTTCTTGATAATTGTGATGTTCTTGATGATTAATTGGGATTCTTGATGATTATGATGTTCTTGATGATTTATTTGGTATCCTTGATGATTATGTGTTGTTCCTACCGAATCTTGCAATTAGAAGACGAATCGCATTCTCGTTGATATAAAAGTGATTAGAACCCTAGGTTGTACCGTATGCTTTGATTCTTGGATTATCAGGTGGGAAATCGCATGTTTGGGTGTTGATTATGTTTAGAAAAGCATGATAGGCCATGTGCCGTTCGTTTCCCGTATTTGATCCGTTAATTGTCTACTTGTTGTTGTTAATTGCATTGTAAAGTGTCTAAGCATGGTTTCGGGTTCCACAACGGTTCCCGGGGCGAAAAGTGATGAAAAGAATCAGTGGGGGGGTAGGTGGGGGTAGGGGACCCGCCACCTACCCGCGGCATTCTCGGGCAGCTCCGGCAGCGGGCAGCCGGCGGGCGGGCAGCTGCCCGCCGGGCACCCGCTGCCCGGAACAGTGGCAGCCGGCGGGTGGACCCCCACCCACCGGCTACCCGCTGGAAAGTACACTACCTCGGGCTCCCGGTTTCCCCGTTTGATGTTTCCCCTATCCCCGTGGTGTCCCAACGGACCTCGTTTGTCGTGCCTACGTCTAGTTTGATATTTCGGGTACCGTTCGTAGGTTTATGAGTCTGTTATATCGCATGCTAGTTGAATTGGTATTCCGTTGACCTAGGTGAAAGAAGTATGAACCCCTTAGGACTATTCTTAGTATGTGATGGATCACGCATAGGTTTGTCATACGCTTTATCCCCCTTCCCGATGTGTAACATGGGTTGCATGTGCTTGCTATGTGTTATGTGTGCGTGCTACCCCAATTCGGTTGCGATCGGATTGGTTATCCTAAGCTGCGGTTCAGAAGCTGGCTGCGGTCAGATTGGTATTCCTGGCTGTGGTCAGATGACATTCTCTTGGGCTGCGGTCCACCGTTTGGTTGCGATCAAACGTTTCTATACGAGCTGCGGTTCGTCCTTTATCCTGGCTGCGGTCAGATGACACTCTCTTGGGCTGCGGTCCACTGTTTGGTTGCGATCAAACATTATGATGAGCTGCGGTTCATCGGTCGGTTGCGATCGACCTCCCCGTGTTGCGATATGGGGCATGGTGCTGCGGGGCTGTGTCAGAGCTATATGCGCTGACCCTCATGTATGGGCATGCGATCGGTCCCGTGGCGCCAACAATGTGCGTTATGTGTGTGATATGGACGAGTTGTGACTATGAGTGCCTTGGGATGTGACTATGGGTTTCATATTGGGGATTGTTTATGATGGGATTATGATTACCGTTTATGCCTTGTCATAACTGCTTTATCTATTGTGAAATGCTTATGCTTGCTATGTCTACTGCTGGTGTCTAGCCTTAACTGTTGAGTCATTCCCGGTTTTAAAAGCTAGAGTTCGTAGGATATATCTTCATGCTCATAATGGTTTTCGTATATCTATATATATCTCTATATGTATTGTATTTCAACGCGTTGGAGTGGGTTACCAGCATCTCTCGCTGAACAGATATATTTGGCTTTCAGGCACAGAAGAATAAGTCACTGGAGCGCGCTAGAACTCGGAACGTAGAAGTAGATAGTCCCCTTTTCGGCCTACGTGCCACATTATGTATCTCCATTATTAAGGATATTAGTTAGTTAGCCTGTGCACCTGGGTTCTCTAGCTCAGGTGTGGCATAGCACCCCGTACACTTGTATTATGTTTTGGGATTTAATGAGATAATACCTTTATTTTATAAGTTTTAAATGTCTTGAAAATCTGGGGTGTTACAGTTGGTATCAGAGCCTAAGTTTGACCCTAGGAAAAGACTCTTAAGACCGGACTTTAGGACATTAGGCTTGAACTCCAGGTATCTAGGAGCATAGGCTTCAGGAATCATAGGATGCGCAGTGAGATTGTGAAACCTGCACATCACCCCCGCACTTCATCCCTCTCTAATATTAAAAACCTCTTCCCCACTTATTATATCAAGGTGAAACACAAAATAACATCAACCTTTAATCACCAGGATGGCACCCAAGAAGAAACAGTCAGGAACACCGAGACACCCCTCTCAAGAAATCTTGACTCAAACCCTACAACGCCTGACCCAAATTGCCCAGGCACTAAGTACTATCGTTCCCCAACCTCTGCCAACAGACGAGAACCTGGAAATCCACCACCAAGTCTCGGCACATCAACCACCCACCCTCTCGGAAGACGAAGACCCCACAACCCTCGAGGAATGGATTGAGACATTCGACAAGGTGTTCAGGACGACCCAATGCCCCGAACGCCACCGGGTCAGGATAGCCTCCTTCTACTTCAGGCACGAGGTCGACAGCTGGTGGGCCCGCGAGGGACCTATGTACGAACAAGACCCCGGATTCAACTGGGAGGGCTTAAAGACGCAGTTACGAGAATAGTTCTACCCCAACCACCTGAAAGCCGCCATGTGCGAGGAATTTCTCAATCTAAGACAGGGGACGGCCCCGGT
Organism: Ipomoea nil; assembly: GCF_001879475.1. Taxonomy (NCBI): domain Eukaryota; kingdom Viridiplantae; phylum Streptophyta; class Magnoliopsida; order Solanales; family Convolvulaceae; genus Ipomoea; species Ipomoea nil. The sequence goes on along the minus strand of NW_017619177.1, from coordinate 726,179 downwards.
CTCAGAATACTACCAACGATTCTGCCGACTGGCTCGCCTCGCTCCCGAGCTAGTACCCACCGAAGGGATCAAAGTCAGGAAATTCCTAACAGGCCTTAAGCCCGAACACCAGAGGGCCTTGGCCACCCAAGAACCGAAGACCCTCGGAGAGGCCTATGCCAAGGCATGTCAGCTACAACAGGTAGCGAACCCGCCCCCAGGAACGCAACTAGGGTATAAAAGGAAACCCGAAGGAAGTCGTCCGATTCTCGCCAAGGAATCTAAGAACCCCAAAACCGCCCCACTTGACCAAACCATCGCGCCGACTACCCGGGGAAGGATCCTCACCCTAAGCAAGGCCAGGATCGGAGATAGCAACATAGTCTCCGGAACCTTCCTAGTACACGCCACCCAGCCATCATAATATTTGACTCAGGGGCTACCAACTCGTTTATAGCAACCGAGTTCGCCTCCCAGCTCGGCCTTAACGCCACCACCAAGGTCCGACTCCAAGTCATGGTGGCCTCAGGCGAGGTCATAAAATGTGATCGCATGTACGAGCATGTAATGATCACCATTCAGGGAGTGGAATTTCCCAGTAACCTGATCCAGTTTCAATTAGATGGGATGCAAGTAATCTTGGGCATGGATTGGCTAGGGAAGTTCCAAGCACAAATCCTGTGCGGAGAGCAGAAAGTGGTCCTTCGAGGGCCAGACGGTAAGAGGGTGTCGTACCGCAGTGCCCGCCAGGATCCAGGGATCAAGCTGATAAACATGATGAAAGTTAAGAAGTATCTGGGCCAAGGAAACGAGGCCTTCTTATGCTCAGTCGAAGACCTCAACGCCAAAACACTCGAACCACAAACCATCCCAGTAGTAAACGAGTTCACCGACGTCTTCCCAGACGAAATTCCCGGGGCACCCCCGGCCAGAGAAGTCGAGTTCACCATAGACCTCATACCGGGCGCCGCCCCGATCTCTAAACCACCCTACAGGCTAGCACCAAAAGAAATGAAGGAACTGAAAACGCAATTCCAAGAACTGCTAGATAAAGGTTACATCCGACCCAGCACCTCCCCATGGGGAGCACCGGTACTATTCGTTAAGAAGAAGGATGGGAGCATGCGCCTGTGCATCGACTACCGGGAACTCAACCAAGTTACTATAAAGAATAGGTACCCCCTTCCCCGAATAGATGACTTATTTGACCAACTCAAAGGGGCAGGGGTATTCTCAAAGATCGACCTAAGATCCGGGTATCACCAAATCCAAGTGGCCAAACCAGACATCTAGAAAACGGCCTTCCGGACACGTTACGGCCACTACGAGTTTACCGTAATGCCTTTCGGCCTCACTAACGCGCCTGCCATATTCATGGACCTCATGAATCGAGTATTCCGACCTCACCTAGATGACTTCGTCATTGTGTTCATTGACGACATCCTAGTCTACTCCCGAAATAAAGAAGAACATGAGAAGCACCTTCGCATATCTCTGCAAACCCTCAGGGAGAACCAACTCTACGCTAAATTCTCCAAGTGCGAATTCTGGCAAGACAGCGTAGCCTTCTTGGGCCACGTGATAACCAAAGAAGGGATTAGGGTGGATCCCGCTAAGGTTCGCGCCGTTAAAGAATGGACCACGCCGAACTCACTCTCGGAAGTCCGAAGCTTCCTAGGTCTAGCGGGCTACTACAGGAGGTTCGTGCCCGACTTCACCAAGATAGCCCAACCCCTCATTAAGCTCATGAAAAAGGAAACCCCCTTCCGTTGGGACAACGGCTGCATCTCGGCCTTCCAAGAATTAAAGGATAAACTAACCACTGCACCCGTGCTAGCCATACCCTCCGGATCGGAAGGGTTTGAAGTCTACAGCGACGCATCCAGGAAGGGGTTAGGATGCGTACTAATGCAAAAGGGCAAGGTAATAGCATACGCATCCAGGCAACTCAAAACCCACGAAGAGAATTACCCCACCCATGACCTCGAGCTAGCCGCTATCGTATTCGCACTGAAAATCTGGAGACACTACCTGTATGGGGTACAATGCAAAATCTACACCGACCATAAGAGCCTGAAGTACATCTTTACTCAAAAAGACCTAAACATGAGACAACGAAGATGGCTGGAACTCATAAAGGACTACGACCTAGACATTCAATACCACGAGGGAAAAGCCAACGTGGTGGTGGATGCCCTAAGCCGAAAGACGAATCATTCCCGTAACACCACGTGGGTCCTACCGGACCATCTGTACAGGGACTTCCAAAGGCTACACTTGGAAATAATAGAGCGGGGACAAACTCGCCCCAATGCCTACCTACTCAACACACAGGCCGTGCCCACCCTCTTCGAGGAAATCAAATCGGGACAACAACAGGACCCGGAACTAGATAAAATCCACCACGACCTAACTCGAGGGAAAGAAGGCCCCTTCGAAGCACACCCAGACGGCAGCCTCCGCTACAAAGGGAGGTGGTGTGTACCCTCAACGCACCCCCACTTGAAACAGCGGATCTTGGAGGAAGGACACAACTCCCCTTACTCCGTCCACCCAGGCGGTGACAAATTATACCAAGACGTAAGGAAATCGTTTTGGTGGCCGAATATGAAGAAGGAAATCGCAGACTTTGTGGCCAAGTGTCTGAATTGCCAAAGGGTAAAAGCCGAACGATGCAAACCCAAGGGACTCGTACAACCCCTTGAAATACCACAAGGGAAGTGGGATTCCATATCCATGGACTTCGTCGGAGGGCTACCCCCAACGAAAACCGGTAAGGATAAAATCTGGGTCATAGTGGATCGACTAACCAAGACAGCGCGATTCATTGCCATGAAAGAAACATGGACGATGACGCAACTAGCCCAAGCTTACGTAAACCGGGTAGTGAAATACAACGGAGTTCCCCGAAACATTGTGTCCGACCGAGATTCCAGGTTCCTCTCGCAATTCTGGAAATCACTACAAGCGGCGTTGGGGACGCAACTAAAGCTAAGCACAGCCTTTCACCCCACCACAGACGGCCAAACCGAAAGAACCATCCAAACCCTCGAAGACATGCTACGAGCCTGCACGCTCGACTTCCGAGGGACGTGGGAAGAACACCTAGACCTCATCGAGTTCTCATACAACAACAGCTACCACGCGAGCATTCGCATGGCACCCTACGAAGCACTATACGGTCAGAGATGTAGAACCCCCTTGTGTTGGGAGGAAATGGTCAACCCGGTAACACTGGGCCCCCAATACCTACAAGACACCATAGCCAAGGTTAAACACATCCGGGAAAGGATGAAGGCCGCCCAAGACCGCCAGAAGTCTTACGCCGACCTAAAGAGGAAACAAGCCAAATTCAACCCCGGGGACAAGATTTGGCTAAGGATCTCACCCACCCGAGGGGTAATGAGATTCGGAAGAAAAGGAAAACTCAGCCCCCGATTCATCGGCCCTTACGAAATCATGGAGAGAGTCGGAGAATTGGCCTACCGCCTCGCCTTACCCGTCGAGCTAGAACGAGTACACAACGTGTTCCACGTATCTCAGCTAAAGAAATACATACACGATCCAAGCCACGTACTCCAACACGAGACCGTAGACCTCGACGAGTCACTAGTGTACGAAGAGAAACCCGTAAGAATCCTGGACACCAAAACAAGAAATACCCGGAACCGAGTCATAGAAATGGTGAAGGTCCTCTGGACCAATCACGGGACCGAGGAAGCAACATGGGAACTTAAAGCCACGATGAAGAAGCAGTATCCCGAGCTGTTCACTCCAGGTAACTAAGAGAAAACTTTCTTTTTCACTCGGGGGCCAAGCTTCGGGGACGAAGCTTCCTGTTAAGGGGGGGGGGGGGGGGGGGGGGGGGGGAGAGTGTAACACCCCGTGTTACGAATCCTAAAACCAACTGATTAATTAATTAATTAATAACCCAGGAGAAAGAATAAATTATAATGATTAACTAGGGAAAAAGGCCACCATAGCCCATGGGCCCAAATATATAAACCCAACCCCTAACCCCAATAGGATTAAACTCTAAACAAACCCTTGGATATATAAATAGGGAACTTAGGGAGCACCTAGAACCCCCACACGCCTAGACGCCCCACCACCCCAGGAGAGCTCCAAGAATTCCCTTAGAAGAAATCAAGAAAGCAAGAAAGCTTAAAGAAAGATCCTTCATAGCCAAGGAATTAATTAAGGCTAAGAGGTAACCCATGTCTCAACAAAACCTATTTTCATAGCTATGATTTCCCCTGAGGGTTTCCCCCGTATGATTGTGAATGGCGAATTACTATGTTTATTATTGATGTTGATTTTATGATTCCATGGGGAATCTTGATAATCTTGATATTGGGAGTTTCTTGATAATTGTGATGTTCTTGATGATTAATTGGGATTCTTGATGATTATGATGTTCTTGATGATTTATTTGGTATCCTTGATGATTATGTGTTGTTCCTACCGAATCTTGCAATTAGAAGACGAATCGCATTCTCGTTGATATAAAAGTGATTAGAACCCTAGGTTGTACCGTATGCTTTGATTCTTGGATTATCAGGTGGGAAATCGCATGTTTGGGTGTTGATTATGTTTAGAAAAGCATGATAGGCCATGTGCCGTTCGTTTCCCGTATTTGATCCGTTAATTGTCTACTTGTTGTTGTTAATTGCATTGTAAAGTGTCTAAGCATGGTTTCGGGTTCCACAACGGTTCCCGGGGCGAAAAGTGATGAAAAGAATCAGTGGGGGGGTAGGGGACCCGCCACCTACCCGCGGCATTCTCGGGCAGCTCCGGCAGCGGGCAGCTGCCCGCCGGGCACCCGCTGCCCGGAACAGTGGCAGCCGGCGGGTGGACCCCCACCCACCGGCTACCCGCTGGAAACTACACTACCTCGGGCTCCCGGTTTCCCCGTTTGATGTTTCCCCGATCCCCGTGGTGTCCCAACGGACCCCGTTTGTCGTGCCTACGTCTAGTTTGATATTTTGGGTACCGTTCGTAGGTTTATGAGTATGTTATATCGCATGCTAGTTGAATTGGTATTTCGTTGACCTAGGTGAAAGAAGTATGAACCCCTTAGGACTATTCTTAGTATGTGATGGATCACGCATAGGTTTGTCATACGCTTTATCCCCCTTCCCGATGTGTAACGTGGGTTGCATGTGCTTGCTATGTGTTATGTGTGCGTGCTACCCCAATTCGGTTGCGATCGGATTGGTTATCCTGAGCTGCGGTTCAGAAGCTGGCTGCGGTCAGATTGGTATTCCTGGCTGCGGTCAGATGACATTCTCTTGGGCTGCGGTCCACCGTTTGGTTGCGATCAAACGTTTCTATACGAGCTGCGGTTCGTCCTTTATCCTGGCTGCGGTCAGATGACACTCTCTTGGGCTGCGGTCCACTGTTTGGTTGCGATCAAACATTATGATGAGCTGCGGTTCATCGGTCGGTTGCGATCGACCTCCCCGTGTTGCGATACGGGGCATGGTGCTGCGGGGCTGTGTCAGAGCTATATGCGCTGACCCTCATGTATGGGCATGCGATCGGTCCCGTGGCACCAACAATGTGCGTTATGTGTGTGATATGGACGAGTTGTGACTATGAGTGCCTTGGGATGTGACTATGGGTTTCATATTGGGGATTGTTTATGATGGGATTATGATTACCGTTTATGCCTTGTCGTAACTGCTTTATCTATTGTGAAATGCTTATGCTTGCTATGTCTACTGCTGGTGTCTAGCCTTAACTGTTGAGTCATTCCCGGTTTTAAAAGCTAGAGTTCGTAGGATATATCTTCATGCTCATAATGGTTTTCGTATATCTATATATATCTCTATATGTATTGTATTTCAACGCGTTGGAGTGGGTTACCAGCATCTCTCGCTGAACAGATATATTTGGCTTTCAGGCACAGAAGAATAAGTCACTGGAGCGCGCTAGAACTCGGAACGTAGAAGTAGATAGTCCCCTTTTCGGCCTACGTGCCACATTATGTATCTCCATTATTAAGGATATTAGTTAGTTAGCCTGTGCACCTGGGTTCTCTAGCTCAGGTGTGGCATAGCACCCCGTACACTGTTATTATGTTTTGGGATTTAATGAGATAATACCTTTATTTTATAAGTTTTAAATGTCTTGAAAATCTGGGGTGTTACAATAGGCCCGTATGAAATCCTGGAGAGGGTTGGAAGTTTGGCCTATCGTTTATCGTTGCCTATGGATTTAGAAAGAGTGCACAACGTGTTCCACGTATCGCAGCTCAAGAGATATGTTCACGACCCGACTCATGTTTTACCACCGGAAGTAATACCGATAGATGAAGATTTATCTTACGAAGAGAGACCACTCAGAATCTTGGACTTCAAGACTCGGGACACACGTAGAAAATCCGTTAAGATGGTGAAGATTTGGTGGACACATCATGGGGTTGAGGAAGCTACTTGGGAGCTGGAGTCATCCATGCGGGAGCGGTACCTAGAGTTGTTTGTAGAAGGTACCTCGTTTTCCTCGTTCGATGTTTAGCTTTGCGTGTTTGTCTCTGTGTGATGCTTGTGGCTTAGTTAGTTTGGTATCAATGAGTAGGCGTTTTGTGTTGGTTGTCTTTTTCTTAGTGTTGGGTAGAAGTAGGTGTTGGTGTTAAGACTAGAGTTTGTGATGCTCAATCTATTTCCTGTTAAGTTCTTGACAATTCTTGAATTGTTATGCCTCCTTTCTTGTTTGAAACCCTTGTAGAATCTTTTGAGTTTTGACCAAAAGGATTCGTTCTTGGATCTCTTGTCACAATGTTGTTCCCTATCACCGTTTGTTTCTAATTCATCGTACCCAAGCTTCGGGGACGAAGCTTCTTTGAAGGAGGAGAGGATGTGACACCCCGACAATCCACATTCAATCCATGGATTAATTGAGTAATTAATCCTATTTCATTTGAAGAATTAATTCCTAAAATCATGATTTTTAAAACTCAAGGACTAGTATTTGACTAGTCAACTTCAAAGCTATGTTGTACCTTGAGCTTTGAGGGGAGTCCCCTTGTTCCTTACACTTTCTAAAGGTTAGTAAGGGTATCCTTGACTTTTCACCAAGAGTTAGTATTGTAACCTAACCTAGAAGACTTCTTCATTTCATTCCTGACATTTCCTAGAAATTAGCTCTACCTTCTCTCTAGAAAGGTGAGTGGCTTATTCTCCAAGCTAAGTTGAGACCCTTGTCAAGATTCCAAGATTTGCTACCAAGATTCAACCTTTCACCTATTTGGACATCTAGGAGGGTAAGATCTAAGTCCATCTTGTGTTTTTGGTTCCATCTTAGTTGTCGTTTTATTAAAGGTAGGATCTTTATGATCTTTTGGTTTAATCTTGAAGTGGGTTTGGAAAGTAAGCCTTGTGGGGAGCTTGTTGTGGTGTAAAGTGAAGTCTTTTGGTCTACAAGAGGTAACCCATGCTCTACAAAACCTATTTTGCTTACCTATATGTGATTTCTTGGATTCTACTTGTGCTTTGCTATGAAATGTGAGTGTTTATGCATTTGTCTTGTGAAAATGCATATGTAGAGCTTGTTTTTAGGGTTCTTTTGTGCCATTGCTTGGCATTTCCTAGGATTCAAGTCATTTTGTGGTATTGGGTGAGATTTGGCATGTTTTGGACTTGAATTTGAGTTTGGAGTCGAAAATCCGCGAAGTGTGTTGTTGTGGTACAGGATTGTACCTGCGGGCGGGGCACCACCCGTCGCCGCACCCGCGGGTACTAAGCTTGTGGGAATGTGTTCCCGCGGGCGGAACCACCGGTGGGGAACTACCCGTGGGTCCACCCGCGGGTACACAAGCGGTGTTGTGATGGGATTTGTTCCCCGTGATTCTTTTGACTCGGTATTTGGTCTTTTGACTTCCCGATGTTCTTTTGTGGAACTATTTGAGTGTCTTCTTGATGTTTCGTATGTCTAGAACTATATGGTAGGTATCCATGTACGACTTTGGTGTCTTGAATCGTGCTAAGTGCTCAACATTGTGTTTCGTTGGACCGTGTAGTGTCTTGTGTGTTCCTCGGAACTATCTTGAGTTTCTCCGTTGACAAGCATGCTAGTTTGGTATCTAAATGCTAGCGTGTGTGTTGTTTGTACCTTCCGTTTGGTTGATGATAACTTGTGTTATTCATCGTTGTTGTTGTTGGGCTGTGACCCATTCCTTGATTGAGTATGTTTCATACCTTCGTTGCAATCCGTTGATTGATTCCTGTTGAGGTGTGGTGTGTGTGGCTTTACCTGGATTGCACGATTAGTGGTATGGGACATTAGTCACCAAGGTATTGCAGCGGTCCTCGTGGTGGCCGTGACGTGATTATGGAGTTGTGGCCCGAGTGATGGGTCCACGTATTTCTTGGGAAGGCATGTGTTACCGTGTGTGTGAATGGTACCTTGTGTATTATGAAATTGGTGGTTTTGTTGGTGGTCGTTGGTGGGGGACGACGGTCCCGGAGGTAAAAGGTTGGACTAAGAAGTACAGGGGTCCTGGAGGTAATGGTTGTAAAGAAGATACAAGGTTGGGGGTAGCCATAAGGTTGGAACAGGGCATAAGGCAGGCATACCAACTCGTGATGGGTGATGTTGCGAGGGCTATTGTAGCCAGTGTTGTGAGATCTTATTTTGTGACGTGTGTAGTCACAAAGGCAGGTGTGGCCTTGGCATGTGTTGCCGGTTGTGTGTGTTTCGTTCTTTCGCGTGGTACTTGTCGGGTTGCGGTCTATTTAGTGATGATAGATTATGCCTTGACTCTTTTGTGAGTCGTGTTGTGCTTTTGGTCTTGGGATCTGTTCCCGTGTTACTTGTGAGGGTGTTGAGTCTTGTGTTAACTACTTCTCTCGGTTTTGGACTTATATATATATGTATTCCGTTTCGAAAATGGCTTTTGTATATATACCATATCTATGTATGATACTTAACGGTATTGGTGGGTTATCTGCATTATTGCTGACTGGGCGTCGTCCCAATGTTTTTCTTTGTGTTCTTTCAGGTGATGTCTAGACGAGCGCGATGTCTAGTGGTCGGTAGCTTAGCACCTTTATCCTTGTTTTGTGGCCTGTGTGCCAATGTAGTTTTAGAATGATGTCGTTGGGATAGATGTAACACCCGGTGTTACGACCCCTAAAACCAATTAATCATTTAACCAATTATCCAAAGAAAGAATTAAATTACAATAATTAATTAGGAAAAGGCCCACCATAGTCCGTGGGCCTCACCTCTAAAAACCCAACCCCTAGTCCTAAAAGGAATAGAGTTAGGAAGCCTATAGTATTTGGGCCCTAATTAGGACTCTTAGATTTATAAATAGGGGACATAGGAGACACCTAGAACCCCCACCACAATAATCCCTCACCACACAAGAAATCACATATAGGTAAGCAAAATAGATTTTGTAGAGCATGTGTTACCTCTTGTAGACCAAAAGACTTCACTTTACACCACAACAAGCTCTTCTCAAGGCTCACCTTCCAAACCCACTTCAAGAACAAACCCAAAGATCATAAAGATCCTACCTTTAAGAAAAGACACCTAAGATGGAACCAAAAACACAAGATGGACTTAGATCTTACCCTCCTAGATGCCCAAATAGGTGAAAGGTTGAATCTTGGAAGCAACTCTTGAAGTCTTGGCAAGGTCTCAACTTGACTTGGAAGAAAAGCTACTCACTTTTTTAGAGAGAAGGTAGAGCTAATGTTTTAGAAAGTGTAAGGGATAGAATGAAGATGTCTACTAGGTTAGGTTACAATACTAACACTAGGTGAAAGGTCAAGAATGCCCTTACTAACATTAGAAAGTGTAAGGAACAAGGGAACTCCCTTCAAAGCTCAAGGTACAACTTTGACTTTGGAATTGACTAGCCAAATACTAGTCCTCAATTATTGAATTTCAGGATTTTAGGAATTAATTCACCAATTGAAATAGGATTAATTACTCAATTAATCCATGAACTGAATTTGGATTTTTGGGGTGTCACAATCAATTTTTACATGCTTAGTCCCAGCATGAAAAATAGGATTTGCACACATGTATATAGCACCAAGATTATCACAGCACAGCTTGGGAGTAGACACAGCGGTCACGCCAATTTCACGCAACATATAAAGAATCCAAATAACCTCAACACAGACATCTGCTAGAGCTTTATATTCAGCCTCGTAGATAATCTAGCAACAGTTCTCTGTTTCTTACATACCCATGAGATAAGATTGGTACCAAGAAAAATAGCATAACCACTAGTTGACTTACGATCCTCAAGGCAGCCACAGCCCAATCAGAATTAGAAAAAACATGTAAATCTCTAGACACTGACTTCCTTATTCGCAGACCATAAGTAACAATTCCCTTTACATACCTCAATACACATTTCAATTGCTCCTAATGAGAGACCGTAGGAGCATGCATGTGTTAACAGAGTTGGTTAACTGCAAAGGATAGATCTGGACGAGTAACAGTAAGATACTGTAAAACTCCAACCAAACTCTTATACTGTGTAGCATCATCATATAAGTCTGCATTAAAGACAGTGGATTTCGAAACAGATATAGGAGTGGCTAAAGATTTACAGTCTGTCATGCCAGCACTTTTTAAAATATCTGTCATGTATCTTTGTTGAGAAAGAAAAATTCCATCATCACACTTAACAGTTTCAATCCCAAGAAAGAAACCGGGTTTGCCAAGATCTCTAATCTTATCAAATGACAATTTTGCTTGTAAAGTACTAACAAGATTCTGATCATCAACATATACTAGAACATAAATGAAGCCTGAATCTTGCAAGTAGGAAAATAATGATACAACTGTTTTTGAAGCTTTAAACCCTGCTGACATTAGAAACGTATGCAAGCGATTAAACCAAGCTCTAAGAGGTTGTTTTGGTCCATATAGAGAGCATTTTAACAGGCAAACATTATCAGGAAACTGTTTATCAATATATCCAGGTGGTTGCTTCATATAAACATGTTCAGGAATTTCCCATTCAAAAAGGCATTATGCACATCAAGCTGCTTAACATCCCAACCAGAGGATACAACTAGAGAGAGAAGTAACTTGATAGTTGTACGTAGGTTTGACTACTGGGCTGAATGTGTCAAAAAAATCCTGTCCAGGTACTTGATTAAATCCTTTAGCTACTAACTTTGTTTTGTATCGTTCAATCGATCCATCAGTTTTCATTTTGGTGCGAAAAACCCATTTGCATCCAATAACATTCATATCGGACTGTGATGGAACGAGACACCAAGTCTCATTTTGAAGAAGTTCATTAAACTCTTCATCCATTGTCTTACGCTGCTCACCATGTTTTACTGCCTGTGTATAATAAGTAGGTTCAATAGGGAAAATCTAAGTAGAGAGAGCCAAAAGGGTAGGCTCAGAACGGCTCCAAGTAGCCATGGTGTGCGTCCGAACCGTTGGCCGTGTAGACCGCCCCTAGGCCGGTCTCGAGGTTGAGCGGCGGTAACTGTTTTAGCGGCCCCAGTGTGCTCGGCCTGGGCTGGCTCCGGTTGGTTAGTGTGAGCCGGGGCCGGTTCGGGCGGTGCATGCTAAACTGCAATAGCGGGCATGACCGGAACAAACATAGATTCTGCCCACGGTTGATTTGTCTGAACCAAAGGTGCTTGCAAAATACTTTTAGCACTGAAAAGAAAAACTCCTTCATCAAACTGAACATGCTTGCATACGTATATCTTGTTAGTATGTAAGTCCATGCACCTATACCCCCAAATGACCCAGGATAGCCATGAAAGACACAAGGAGAAAATCTGTAAGACATTTTGTGACGGTTATAAGGATGTAGGTAAGGATAGCATAAAGAACCAAAGGCACGAAGAAAAGAGTATGACGGAGCGGATTTATGCAACATGAGATGAGGACTTGATTTATTTAACACACTAGATGGCATCTTGTTAATTAAATAAGTTGTAGTCTCCAATGCATAATCCCAAAACTTAGGAGGGAACAGAAGCACAACTCAAGAGAGCTAAACCTATTTCAACAATGTGTCTCTGCTTTCTTTCAACACGACCATTTTGTTCATGAGTGTATCCACAAGATTGTTTATGAATAATGCCTAGTTAAGCCAAGGTGGAATGTAAATTTAATTTTTATATCGCTCAACCATAGCACGAAACTTATTAAATATGACATAAAGATTAGATTTCTGCGTCATAGAAAAATCATGAATAAAGATGAAAAATAGCGATAACCATTGGAGGATAGCAAAGGAGCTGGTCCCCAAATATTAGTGTTGTGACATCCCAAAAATCCACACTCCATTCCATGAATTAATTGAGTAATTAATTCTATTTCTTTGAGGAAATAATTCCTAAAATCCTGATTTTTAATACTCAAGGACTAGTATTTGACTAGTCAATCTTTAAGTTGTGTTGTACCTTGTGCTTTAAGAGGAGTTCCCTTGTTCCTTACACTTTGTAAGAGTTAGTAAGGGTATCCTTGTCTTTTCACCAAGAGCTAGTATTGTAACTTAAACCTAGAAGACTTCTTCATTTCATCCCTTGCAATTCCTAGAAAATATCTCTACCTTCTCTCTAGAAAAGAAGAGTAGCTTGTTCTTCAAGCCAAGTGAGACCTTTGTCAAGTTTCCAAGTTTTGCTTCCAAGATTCAATCTTTCATCTATTTGGGCATCTAGAAGGGTAAGATCTAAGCTTATCTAGTCTTTTTGGTTCCATCTTAGTTGTCTTTTTCTTAAAGGTGGGATCTTTATGATCTTTTGGTTTGATCTTGAACTGGGTTTGGCTAGTGAGCTTAGTAGAGAGCTTGTTGTGGTGTAAGAGAAGTCTTTTGGTCTTCAAGAGGTAACCCATGCTCTACAAAACCTATTTTGCTTACCTATATGTGATTTCTTGGATTCTACTTGTGTTTTGCTATGAAATGTGAGAGTTTATGCATTTATCTTGTGATATTGCATATCTAGAGCTTGTGTTTAGGATTCCTTTGTGCCATTGCTTGGAATTTTCCTTGGTTCAAGTCATTTTGTTGCATTTGGTGAGATTTGGCATGTTTTGGACTTGAATTTGTGTTTGGAGAAGAAAATCCCCGAAGGGATTTGTTGTGGAACAGGTATGTTCCCGCGGGCGGAACGGCGGGCGGGGCACCACCCACCGGCCTACCCGCGGGTACACAGCCTCGTGGGATATTGTTCCCGCGGGCGGGACCACGGGTGGGGCACTACCCGTGGGTCCACCCGCGGGTACATGGTTGTGGTGATGTTGGGATTTGTTCCCCGTGATTTGGTTGTCTTGGTGTTTGATCTTTTGGTTTCCTGGTGTTCTTTTGTGGAACTACTTGAGTGTCTTCTTGATGTTTCGTAGGTCTAGAACTATGTGGTAGGTATCCATGTAGGATATTTGGTGTCTTGATTCGTGCTAAGTGTTCAACATTGTGTTTCGTTGGACCAAGAGGTGTCTTGTGTGTTCCTCAAAACTATCTTGAGTTTCCCAGTTGTTAAGCATGCTAGTTCGTTGTCTTAATACTAGCGTGTGTGTGGTTTGTACCTTCCGTTTGGTTGATGATAACTTGTGTTATGCATCGTTGTTGTTGTGGGCTGTGACGCGTTCCTTGATTGAGTGTGTTTCATACCTTCCTTGCAATCCGTTGATTGATTTGTGTGAGTGGTGGTGCGTGCGTGGCTCTACCTGGATTGCACGATTAGTGGTTTGGGACACTAGTCACCAAGGTATTGTAGCGGTCCTCGTGGTGGCCGTGACGTGATTATGGAGTTGTGGCCTGAGTGATGGGTCCACGTGATTGGGGGATAACATTGTGTTATCCGGGCATGTGTTGCCGTGATTGGTGGTGGTTTGTTGGTGGTTATAGGTGGGGGACGACGGTCCCGGCGGAACAAGGTTGGACTTGGCTGTACAGGGGATCTTGGAGGTAATGGTTGGCTTGAAGATACAAGGTTGGGGGTAGCCATAAGGTTGGAACAGGGCATAAGGAAGGCATACCAAACTCGTGATGGGTGATGTTGCGAGGGCTTTTAAAGCCGGTGTTGTGTGATCTTCTCTCGTGACGTGTGTAGTCACGGAGACTTGTGATGTTTTGGCATGTGTTGCCGTTTGGTGAGTCTTTATCCTTGTGTTTGGTTAACCTTTGTGGTTGGGATGTGTTCCCGGTGTTATCCTTGTGAGTGGTGAGTCTTGTGTTGTCTTTCGATCTTGGCTTTTGACTATATATATGTATTCCGTTTCGAAAATGGTTTTTATATCATATATCTACCTATTTATGATACTTAACGGTATTGGTGGGTTACCAGCATTATTCGCTGACCGGGCGTCGCCCCGATGTTTATCTTTGTATCTTTCAGGTGATGAGTAGTCGAGCACGATGTCTAGAGCCTGGTAGCTTAGCACCTGTATCTTTAGACTGTGTCTTTGTGGCCTGTGCGCCAATGGTTTTAGATTGTTTTAGATTGATATTTTTTTGGGATAGTTGTATACACTTGCAGATTGTCGCCTTAGCGTTACCTAGTGTGGTATACGTGGCATAACACCCCTTTTTGGATTTCTTTTATCCAGTTCCCGTTTATCTTCCGCTGTGTTAGTTTTGTTGTTAATCTGCATGTGTTAAGACTTGTTTTTAGGTCTTGTTTTGGGGGTGTTACAGTTGGTATCAGAGCCACGTTTAGAGCCTAGGAAGAGTTAAGTCTAGACTTTCTAAGTGGTTAAGTGTATTTTGAGACCTTTAAGCGACCTGAAGAAGCTAAGTGCTAGACTTAGGACTCTAGGTTGCGCGGTGAGATATGTGTTGCTTTCTGTCTTGCTTGTTTGCTCTTTTGGTAACCTTGTTGTTGTAGCAGAAGTGCGATGCCTCCTCGTCCTCGCGCTCGCACCCCAGAGACTCCGACCAACGAGCAGCTCGCTCAGAATCTCCATCAGCTGACACAGACGATGCAGTCGCTCAGTGAAGCTTTGTTGAACAACAATCAAGCTGCGCCGCCTTCGCCTCCGGTTGGGCACCGCGATGTGGGTCGTTTAGTGTCCGGACATCGGCCGCCTCCCTTCGCTGGTGAAGAAGACCCTGTAGTCCTTGAAGAGTGGCTACGGGTGTTTGATAAGATTTTTACCGTGGTGGGCTGTCCCTGAAGAGAGGAGAGTAGAACTGGCAGCGTTCTACTTCTGCCAGGAAGCTGATCTGTGGTGGGTTCACGAGAGTCCGACCTTCCTTGAAGAGCCTGGGTTTGATTGGACCGCGCTCAAGGACAGAATGCGCGAAAGGTTCTACCCAGCGCATGTGCGAGCCGCCATGTTTGATGAGTTCCTTCATCTGCAGCAAGGACCCCTATCTGTGGTGGAGTACCACAAGAAGTTCTTAGAGCTGGCGCGCTTCGCGAGGATGTTGGTGCCTACAGAACTTACCAAAGTTGAGCGTTTCGTTGCCGGTCTGAATTATGAGGCACGAAAAGCATTGACGGTGAGTAGGCCCAGTTCCCTTAAGGATGCGTATCTGTGTGCCGCGAATCTGTTTCGTGTTCAGCAGCTTCAAAAGAGTTCGCTTGAGTTGGCTAGGAAGAGAGTTGAGACTAGAGGTTCTTCTGCTTTCAAGAAGCCCCGACCGAGTTTTCCGGCTAGAGTTGTGTCGTCTTGCTCTCAAGGACCAGTTAGGTTGGAGCCTCCGGCTCAAGCTAAGTCGGTTGGTTGTCGCAAGTGTGGGAAGGTGCATCCGGGCCAAGATTTCTATAGCCAGGCGTTTAAGTGTTTTCGCTGTGGGGTTGCTGGTCATAGAGTCGCGGAGTGTCCCCAGCTTGCCGGTCAGAGAGCGTTGCCGCCACCCCCGAGAGCTGGAGGAGCACCAGGAGGGAGTTCAGGTCGCGGAGCTGTCGGAGCTAGGCCGCCTGGGAGGGTTTTCGTGATGGCACGTTCGCAGGCGGAGTCGGAGGGTCTGGCGGAGGGGGAGTTAGCAGGTAACCCTTGTTTTCGAGCCTATCCTTGTGTCCTTGAGAGCGTTGTGTTCTTTGTTGCCTTGGGTGTTATCTTGTGTTTCGTAGTTGTCTTTGTTTGGCAATCCTCGGCATGCTTTCCTTGTTAGTATTTCGTTGGATGCTTAGTATAGACTCTTTTCTTGCTAAGTGTTTTCTTTAGTTGGTGTCTTGTTTTGTGGTAGCCATCTATCCTTGAGTTATCTTGTGTGTAGCCCAATTCTTCCACCTTGGTACTTGGTTGTTCTTACAACAATCCCTTGTGCTTTTCCCTAAATTTTCCAAGTATTCTTTGATTTGGAAGATAGCAAATCCCTACCAAAATCTTTCCTTGTGTAACCTAAAAATCAAGCCTAATGTTTTATTGTAGCCTTTGTTGTTGAGTTTCAAACCCCAACCTATTTCTTTTCTACCTAACCTCTAAACCACTTAAGCCAATTATCTTTCTTGAAACCTAACCTATTTTAATTCCATTTAAACCTTAAATTCCCACTTTGTGCAAATCCCCAAATTTAATCATCTTTTTCCCCAATCTCACCCAAATCCCTAATTTCTTTTCCCAAATTCTCTTCTCTTTTTCCTTCTCCCTACCTGTGAGTTACCCAGCACCACCCCACCCCGTCGCTCCTTCGCAACCCGCCACCACCAACCTGCCCGTCGCCGTTCGCCGCCGCCTCGCCGCCGTTCGCCGGCTCGCAGTCGGAGCCGTCGCCGAGCCGTCGCGCCGCTGTAACGAGAGAGAGAGTGCAGCGAGAGAGAGAGAGCCGCGAGAGAGAGAGAGTAGAGGGAGAGCCTTGAGTTCTTTTGGTTGAGCTTTGGATCATCTTCGGTCAAGTCTAGAAGGTCAAGTTTGGCAAGGAAAGCTGAATGGGTGGATACCCATTACCTCGTTCTTGAAGGTAAAGCTTTTGATCCGGAATCTTTTTCAAGTTCCTTGTTGTATTTGCTTAAGTTTCAAGGTTTGTTGGATGGGTTTCTCGCCATAAGGGCCGAGACTTACCCGAGTTTGGTGAAGGAGTTTTACCGTCACATGGTGGTGACGAAGGAAGGTGAAAGGCTTGAGATCACCTCTAAGGTGAGAGGTGTGAAAGTTGTGCTTTCTGAGAAGAGGTTAGCCCAGTTGTTGAGTTTGTCTGCTGCCGGAGTGGCTCAGTACAGTGGTCATTCTTGGATTAGTACGGATACCATGGGGTACCGTGACTACTTGAGCTATCTGTTTGGCCGTACGAGTGGTTTCACTCAAGCTTCGAGGCTGGAAAAGAAGTGGTTGTTTGCGGACAAAGGATCTTGGTGATGTTGGTGTCAGATTGTTTGTTGCCTAACAACAACAAGAGCAGTTTGTTGGGTAAGTTGGAGTGCACCTTTGCTTTCTGTTTGAAGAATATGGTTAAGTTCAACCTGCCTGCTTTGATGATGCAACACATGGTGTTTTGCCGGGATCACAACAGGAAGAGTTTGCCGTATGGAATGGTGCTAAGCTGGATCTTGGTTAAGAAAGGTGTTAGTGTGGATGGTTGTCTCCCGAAGGCTGTGGGAAAGATGGTGTTGGATACCGCCAATCTCCGGAGTTGTAATCTGTTTCAGTTAGATAGTGGTGAGTACATCACGCTTGAAGAGGTTGCAAGGAAAGCACCTGTTGAGAGAGCAGAGTTAGCTGCCGAGCTTGGGATCCATGCCTGGAAGTTGAGCCTTGCAGTCCAGAGTTTGGGTGGCAACGAAGAAGTTGAGGAGGAAGCAGATCAGGAAGAAGAAGAAGGAACACCGGAGACCGCCGAAGCTGAAGTAAGTGAATCAGACAGTGAGGAAAGCCGGAGAAGGAAAGAAGTTCGCACCAAGAGAGAGCAGGACGTCGTCTCTTTGCTTTGTCAGCAGAACAGTTTGATCGCCGAGGGCTTTGCATTTGTGAAGTCACAGTTTGTCGCAGTGCATCAGAGGCTGGACCAGATTGAAGCCAGTTCTAGTCACAGAGATGAAGACGAAGAAGAAGAGTCTGAAGAGGCCGAAGAGTCGGAGAGTGAGGAGTTCTAGTGGTGTTGTGGTAACCCCGTTCGCTTCTTCCTTGTTGCTTCTTAGCCGTTGTAGCTTGGTGTTAGGTTGTTGTGTGCTTTGTGTGCTTGCTTGTTTTGTTTGTTGCCTTGTTGTTTAGCTAGTTTGTTAGTTGGAGTTTGGGTTAGTTGTTGAGTTCTTGGTTGTTGGCTAGGAGTTGGCTGTTGTGTTGAGGTTAGAGTTCTTGATGCTCAATCTATCCGTTTGTTGACCTCTTGCCAATCCTTGAATTCGTAATGTCTTCTACTTTGCTTTGGAACGCTTGTGAGAACTTTTGGAGTTTTTGACCAAAAGGGATATTCTTGAAACTTCTTGTCACAATTTTGTTTCCTTGTTACCATTCGTTTTAATTCGTTGTACCCAAGTTTCGAGGACGAAACTTCTTTAAAGGGGGAGAGGATGTGACACCCCAAAAATCCACACTCCAATCCATGAATTAATTGAGTAATTAATTCTATTTCTTTGAGGAATTGATTCCTAAAATCCTGATTTTTAATACTCAAGGACTAGTATTTGACTAGTCAATCTTTAAGTTGTGTTGTACCTTGTGCTTTAAGAGGAGTTCCCTTGTTTCTTACACTTTCTAAGAGTTAATAAGGGTGTCCTTGTCTTTTCACCAAGAGCTAGTATTGTAACTTAAACCTAGAAGACTTCTTCATTTCATCCCTTGCAATTCCTAGAAAATATCTCTACCTTCTCTCTAGAAAAGAAGAGTAGCTTGTTCTTCAAGCCAAGTGAGGCCTTTGTCAAGATTCCAAGTTTTGCTTCCAAGATTTAATCTTTCATCTATTTGGGCATCTAGAAGGGTAAGATCTAAGCTTGTCTAGTCTTTTTGGTTCCATCTTAGTTGTCTTTTTCTTAATGGTGGGATCTTTATGATCTTTTGGTTTGATCTTGAAGTGGGTTTGGCTAGTGAGCTTAGTGGAGAGCTTGTTGTGGTGTAAGAGAAGTCGTTTGGTCTTCAAGAGGTAACCCATGCTCTACAAAACCTATTTTGCTTACCTCTTTGTGATTTCTTGGATTCTACTTGTGTTTTGCTATGAAATGTGAGAGTTTATGCATTTATCTTGTGATATTGCATATCTAGAGCTTGTGTTTAGGATTCCTTTGTGCCATTGCTTGGCATTTTCCTTGGTTCAAGTCATTTTGTTGCATTTGGTGAGATTTGGCACGTTTTGGACTTGAATTTGTGTTTGGAGAAGAAAATCCCCGAAGGGATTTGTTGTGGAACAGGTATGTTCCCGCGGGTGGAACGGCGGGCGGGGCACCACCCATCAGCCTACCCGCGGGTACACAGCCTCGTGGGATATTGTTCCCACGGGCGGGACCACAGGTGGGGCACTACCCGTGGGTTCACCCGCGGGTACATGGTTGTGGTGATGTTGGGATTTATTCCCCGTGATTTGGTTGTCTTGGTGTTTGATCTTTTGGCTTCCCGATGTTCTTTTGTGGAACTATTTGAGTGTCTTCTTTTTGTTTCGTAGGTCTAGAACTATGTGGTAGGTATCCATGTAGGATCTTTAGTGTCTTGATTCGTGCTAAGTGTTCAACATTGTGTTTCGTTGGACCAAGAGGTGTCTTGTGTGTTCCTCGGAACTATCTTGAGTTTCCTCGTTGTTAAGCATGCTAGTTCGTTGTCTTAATACTAGCGTGTGTGTGGTTTGTACCTTCCGTTTGGTTGATGATAACTTGTGTTATGCATCGTTGTTGTTGTGGGTTGTGACCCGTTCCTTGATTGAGTGTGTTTCATACCTTCCTTGCAATCCGTTGATTGATTCGTGTGAGTGGTGGTGCGTGTGTGGCTCTACCTGGATTGCACGATTAGTGGTATGGGACACTAGTCACCAAGGTATTGCAGCGGTCCTCGTGGTGGCCGTGACGTGATTATGGAGTTGTGGCCTGAGTGATGGGTCCACGTGATTGGGGGATAACATTGTGTTATCCGGGCATGTGTTGCCGTGATTGGTGGTGGTTCGTTGGTTGTTATAGGTGGGGGACGACGGTCCTGGCAGAACAAGGTTGGACTTGGCTGTACAGGGGATCTTGGATGTAATGGTTGGCTTGAAGGTACAAGGTTGGGGGTAGCCATAAGGTTGGAACAGGGCATAAGGAAGGCATACCAAACTCGTGATGGGTGATGTTGCGAGGGCTTTTAAAGCCGGTGTTGTGTGATCTTCTCTCGTGACGTGTGTAGTCACGGAGACTTGTGGTGTTTTGGCATGTGTTGCCGTTGGGTGAGTCTTTATCCTTGTGTGTGGTTAACCTTTGTGGTTGGGATGTGTTCCCGGTGTTATCCTTGTGAGTGGTGAGTCTTGTGTTGTCTTTCGATCTTGGCTTTTGACTCATATATATGTATTCCGTTTCGAAAATGGTTTTTATATCATATATCTACCTATTTATGATACTTAACGGTATTGGTGGGTTACCATCATTATTCGCTGACCGGGCGTCGCCCCGATGTTTATCTTTGTATCTTTCAGGTGATGTGTAGTCGAGCACGATGTCTAGAGCCTGGTAGCTTAGCACCTGTATCTTTAGACTGCGTTTTTGTGGCCTGTGCGCCAATGGTTTTTGATTGTTTTAGATTGATGTTTTTTTGGGATAGTTGTATACACTTGCAGATTGTCGCCTTAGCGTTACCTAGTGGGGTGTTACAAGTGTATATCAAATCAAGAACATCGGAACTATTAGACTCAACACGTGCTAAAGGGAAACGTGTAGATTTTTCCAATTGACACGCTGAACATAAACTGGAATTACAACGAATAGTAAGACTTGAGCCACTAACCGGACAAGACTGGAGAATTTGACTAAGGACACGCTGATGAGGGTGACCCAAATGGTCGTGCCAAACCGAAACGGAAGCACGAACGAAGAAAAACACGGAAGGAGACAAACTTGGAACAGACACAGTGTATAGGCCACCTGGATTACTGCCCCGTAAGAGGATTTCCTTGGTGGTGATATCTTTCACAATAAAAAATGAAGGATGAAACTCAAAGAACACATTGTTATTTGTAGCAAAACATCAGTGTTGCGAAAATCGCGCCTAGGTGCTAGGCGGTCGGCCTCCTAGGTGCCCTAGGCGGTCCCCAGGCGCCATGCGATTTTTTCAACATTGCAAAACATTGAACAGATAATAAAGAGGTAGACAGGCCAGGAACATGAAATATATTAGACATCGTGAAAGACGTTGAAGGGGTATCAAAAGTATCATGACCAACATGACAAATAGAAAGGAACATACCATCACCGACACGTAAAGTGTCAATACCAGTGTACTTCTCCAGGCAGAAAGGGCAGCTATGTCTGGAGTTGCATGATTTGTGGCTCCAGTGTCCGTAACCCAAGTATGAGAATTTGACAAGGTTTTAGCACCTAAACCATTCTGAAACACCAAATTAGCCTGAGAACCCGGAGCCCTGAATAGCGCAAAAAACAACTGATTCCCGAGTGATCGAAACTATTACAAATTTGACACTGTTCATTAAGGCGCCAAAAACAATTGACTCCTGTGTGACCGAAACCATCACAAATTTAACACTGAACTTTAAAGTCGCGTCTGGCATGCCGCGATGTGTGGGAGTGACGGTATTTTTGACGCTCCTACGGCATAAGGTACGCTTTTGCTTTTTAAATTCGGCTAACCTGTGTTTTTGCAAAGTTGCACGTGAACACTTGATTGTTGTTGCTGGGAATTCAGAAAGCACGATTCTTCTTCTTCAATTCATTCAGACTAATGCGACGTCTCTAGAAGAGAGTTAACTTCTGAATAAGTATGAAACGTCTCTAGAATAGAGCTAACTTCCGAATAAATACGAGATTTCGACGTCAATTCGCTGATGATGTTGGTCGACGAACAACACTTTCCATATTTTTATTATTTGTTTCTTTTTGAAGAATTGTAAACTTTGTCCATGGAAACCCTAGCTAACTGAATGAATTGTATTGAATGATTTGATTACAAATGTGCAGATTACATGTATATATAAAGAGAGTGTCTTCAGGGGATAGGGAATCATAATCTAACTCAAATACATAGAGAACTGAATGAATTGTATTGAAAGATTTAAATCATTTAATTTCAATATGCAGATTACAGGTATATATAATACATAGAGAATTGAATGAATTGTATTGAATGATTTGATTACAAATGTGCAGATTACAGTATATATAAAGAGAGAGTTTGAGGGTGACTGAGATATTGAATCATAATCTAACTAAAATACATAGAGTCCAAATAATTTCCAGTAATCCTCACAAGAACTATATATATTAAGCGACACATTGTGGCTATGCGATGTATATAGGTATATGATATTTAGACAGATCGAATCTATAAACAAAGCCACCAACTCAATCTAATACTGCTCCGATCCTCTTGTTTTGGCAAAATATTCACACCCACGATTTTTGATCGGATCATCAATCTGTTCATTTTTTGTTTCGTGTTCAGATCGGTCAGATATTGCATAACTTTATCTTGCAGGATAGACCATGTTCTCTTGCCCATTTATTCACAAATTATAGTAAGTGATTGTTGGTGCCTCATTTACCTTTCATAATTTATTTTTCCATTGGTCTTATAAGTTGTAATTTAATATTATATTATTAAAAT
The DNA here is from genome assembly GCF_001879475.1 of Ipomoea nil. Taxonomy (NCBI): domain Eukaryota; kingdom Viridiplantae; phylum Streptophyta; class Magnoliopsida; order Solanales; family Convolvulaceae; genus Ipomoea; species Ipomoea nil. The sequence goes on along the minus strand of NW_017619177.1, from coordinate 703,586 downwards.
GTAAAGCTTCTTTTATATATATATATATATATATATATATATATATATATATATATATATATATATATATATATATATATATGCATGCTCAATCACTACTTATACAATTTATAAAAATTAATAAAAATTATGTAAATATCTTTTTCTATTTTAGGAATAAAGTAATAGAAATTCCCTTAAAATATAGACTGGAATATAATTCGCATTTATTTTTAAAACAAACATTTCAAGCAAAAAAATTAATTTCAATCTTTATTTATCTCCAAATATAGTAACAGATATTACTAATAATTCATGTAATTTATACTGAGGATATATGATAATTCGTAACTGCATAATTACATTAAAAGGGAAGTAAGTCCTATTATATATGGAGTAGTATATAATATAATATTTAATAAGAAATTTTAACCAAAAAAGAAAAAAAAATTAGAGCAGTTTTCAAATTTCAACTTTGCTAACCCTACTATAAATTAACCAGTCGGCGTTGTGTTCAGGGAGGGTGTCACAACCCTGGAATTCGAACAAGGAAAAAGAAACAGAGATAGAAAAATAGAAGAAGAACAAATAGAGAAAAAAGAGAGAATTTGGGGAAGAAGCTAGGGTTTTAATTCTTAATACAAAAAGCATAGGAAATATCTTCCAAAATTCAGATAATATAAATACAACTAATCTAAAGCTTCCAAAAATCCCTAACAAACTCCGGATCCTTCGCGCTTGGTCCAGCTCACACCAACAATTCCAAATCATCTCCTCTTGAGGGTTTGTCTCAACCGCTAGGCTCAAACGGCGTCGTCTTGGTGTTTATTCAAAACGGTCACCAACGGCCAGCATCCTACGACGTCGTATGAATAAGTTCTAACAGCTAACTGGTTCATTTGCGAAATGACGTCGTGTTGGTCCCCTGACTTTCAACCCTTAGAAACTGATAAAACTTCTTCTTCTGATCTTCACTTGCCCTTCCCACTTTACTGTTTCCTTCTTTCATGTTTAGGATCATGACATTGCCCTCCCCTTCATTGGATCCTTGACCCCAAGGATTAAAGTTTGGAAATTGTTTGATCACATGATGATAATTTTCCCATGTAGCTGCCTCCTCAGACAAATTTGCCCACTGTACTAGGATCTCCACTTCTGCTGCATTATTTCTCTTCACCATTCCCTTTCCCAAGGCAGCCACTGGACGAGTTAGGACCATGCCTTCTGCATCAGTGGTAGGCAATTCCTCTTGAGGCTCAACTCCAGCTCCTACCCCCTTTTTAAGTAATGAAACATGAAACACACGATGTATGGCAGCCTCCCCCGGAAGCCTCAACTTATAAGCTACCTTTCCAACCTTTTCAATAACTTCATAGGGTCCATAGAACCTGGAAGTTAGCTTGATATTGGACCTGACAGCCACAGAGGTCTGCTTATAAGGCTATATCTTCAAATAGGCCCAGTCCCCCACTTCAAAACTCCTTTCACTTCTGTGTCTATCAGCTTGTTCTTTCATCCTAGCTTGTGCTTTAAACAGATTTTCCCTGAGTAATGCTATCATTGTGGCCCTTTCTTTGAACCAATCTTGACACTCTCCTTCTGTGATTACATTAAAAGTAAGGGATGGAGGTGCATATCCATAAAGAGCCTGGAAAGGTGAACACTGCAAAGAGGTATGGAAGTTTGTGTTGTACCAATGTTCAGCTAAGTGTAACCACTTGAGCCAAGCCTTAGGTCTATGAAAGACCATATATCTTAGATAGGTTTCCACACACCTGTTCACCCTTTCTGTTTGTCCATCTGATTGAGGATGATAGGAGGAAGACATACTCAGGTTAACTTGCATCTTCTTAAATACCTCCCTCCAGAATTTACTGACAAAAACCCTATCCCTGTCATTGACAATGTCTTTGGGAACCCCATGGAGTTTATAGATGTTTTCCATGAACATTTCAACCACCATTTCAGCTGTATAGGGATGGGCTAAGGCTAGGAAGTGACTGTACTTGGTAAACCTGTCCACCACCACCATAATGACATCTTTCCCATGAGATTTAGGCAAGCCTTCAATGAAGTCCATTGAAATGCTTTGCCAAGCCTGTTCAGGAACTGACAAGGGTTGCAGTAGCCCAGGGTAAGCCACATTTTCCTCTTTATACCTTTGGCATACATCACAAGTTTTGACTGCCTGGATCCCCTCTCTCTTCATACCCTTCCAATAAAACAACTACTTAAGCCTATGGTATGTCACCTGTTGCCCAGAATGACCTCCCATAGGAGAATTGTGCATCTGATTCATCAGTTTGTGTTGGTCCCAGAGGGGTGTGGTAAAAGTCTAGAGGGGGGGGGGGGGGGGGGGTGAATAGACTTTTAAACTTTTTCGCGAATGCAACAATTGCTAAGGCAACAGAGAGATCAAGACTCTTAACTAGATTGTTAGAGTCTTGTACGCAGCGGAATAATTAAATACGAGTTGTGTGATTGTGTCAAGTGTATCCACGTGATAGCAGTAAGTAAATAAAGCAGTAAATGACACAAGGCAATTTATAGTGGTTCGCGAGGTGATGTAATCCTCCTACTCCACTTGCTCTTATCAGCCAAGAGCAATTCACTATATCCACCACTTCTTGGTTCCTAGATACAATGAATTTCCGTGATCTAGTGCTTTGATCACTAAGCCCACACTAATCACGCCCAGTGCCTCCAACACTGCTGCTTCGGATTTCACAGCTCCGTGCTACTTTCCAGGATTTCACAGCTCCGTGCTACTTTCCCCCCGTCTTCCACGATCCGGTCGACGTATCCCGTGATCTGGTGCTTTGATCACCAAGCCCACACCAATCACGCCTAGTGTTCTCCAACACTGCTGTTTCGGATCTCACAGCTCCGTATGACAATCCAGGATTTCACAACTCCGTGCTACTTTCCCCCCGTCTTCGACGTATCCCGTGATCTAGTGCTTTGATCACAAAGCCCGCACTAATCACGTCTAGTGTTCTCCAATAGTGTTGATTCACTTGTTTGTGGAAAAACAAGTTTCACTGACTTTCCAACTTTTGAGACTTCTTGAATGGATCTTCAATATGCAGGAAGTCTCTCAATGATGAAGAATTTAACACTCTTGAATATTTTCTCTTTGAGCTCTCTGAGTGTTTTTCTCACTTGAATATTTTCTCACTTTTGAATACTTGTTCGTATGTACTGCTTGTTGCTTGTGTTGGAAGTGTGGAAAGTGAGTTGATCTGCTTTATTCTTCATCCTTTTATAGCTGGTCTTGAGAAGTTGTCCGTTGGAAAAAGACAATCTCAAATTTGAATTGTAGATCTCAAATTTGAATTCCAAATCTCAGATTTGAATTCTTGTATCCTTTTGCAGAAGATCTGTAGCTTTCTCAGAGGATCATATAAAAAATGATATCTCTGATATTTTGGCCGTTGCTTAGCATGTGGTCCATGTGAAGAGACTTAAAATATTTCTGATGCAGATCTTGTCTTCACGTGAAGTCTTCTTAAAATAATTCCGGTGTAGATCATGCGCCTTCTGGGACTTTCATCTTCTGTGTATTTTATTCTCTCTGTATGGCTACTTATGAAGTGTTTCAGCCAATCAGATCTCTTGATCTGGGTCTTATTTTGATGGTGAGAATTCAATCCTTGATTGAAACTTCTTCTCCAACTTCAGCTCTTACTGTATATAGCTTGATGAGACTTCAGCTCTAACTTCAGCTCTTACTATATATATAGCTTTTGAAACCTCTGCTATAACTTCATCTCATACTTCATATTAACTTGACTTATGAAGACTTTGACTTTGCAAAATCTCTATTATTTAATTGATTTATTTCGAAACTGATCTTGGAACCTCTGCTCCAACTTAGTCTCGAAACCTCTTTTGAAACCTTGCACCAACTTAGTCTCGAAACCTCTTTTGAAACCTTAGCTCCAAATTCTATTATTTAATTGATTTCGAAACCTCTGCTCCAACTTCACTTGAATTGATTTCGAAACCTCAGTTTCGAATTACTTGAATTAATTTCGAAACCTTCTTTTCAAACCTCAGCTCCTACTTCATCTTTTGGAACTGATTTAAGGCTTCTTTATAAAATTATAAGGAATGAGTTTTGAACCTAAGACCTTGCAATTTATACATTAAGCTTTCATCCATCTCGACTATACAAATTATTAGTCATTATAGCATTCCTATTGATATACTACTTTCTTTCCATAGATGCTTGATCTTCAAGATAACTTCATGAATTTTGGTTTGCTTCTCGTTTCTTCGTATGAGATTCATCAGTATGACTTCTTCTTTGAGTTGGGCGTGTGGGCTTATTTTGTATACATATCATACGCATACATCTTCTTCTTCGTATTTTTCCTTTCTTCATAATTGTTAATTTTCCTTTCATGGTCTATGACACGCCTAGACTTAAACAAATAAAATTGGGGACTCTAAAATACAATTTGGCATATCAAAATCTATTACAATATATTCCTAACTGTTTGTTCCTCAATTCACCTGTGCTGCCAATTTGGCATATCAATTTAGTTCTTGTCATTTTTCTCTTTTGTTATGCGTTTTACATGCTTGTGTTTTTAATTCACATACTAATTACAAGTTAAGATATCAAAAACAGATATAGACCACTTTAGGAAATTAACATAACTTGTACGATCATAATAAGGGAAAATACTTGATAATTTCGAAACAGTAGTTTTACAAAAAGTTTCGAAAAACATAGGATCAGATTACCTCTTTTGCCTCTTATCACTTCTTCCGTTCTTCAAAACATCTTTGACGTGTTCTCTTATCTTGTACACATCATTCTTAATACGCTCACAGAAGAATTCTTTGTTGACTTGTCCGGCAAGGTAATTTTCATATGCTTCTTTCAGAGTTTTTCCCGGTAGAACTCCAGCTTCGATCCATTCAATGCATTCATTGAAGTTTCTACCGTGGCCAAGAGAATTTCCTGTGGTTCTAGTGAGTTTTTGCAAATCAAACCACATATCCATCTTCTTTCTCTTTCTCTGTTCTTCCTTATTCTTTTCAGTTACCCAGTGAGCTACTTCAGCTAGGGATTGCTTCTTGATCATGGCAGGTGCGTTTTCTTTGGTCCATACGATATATGGTATATCGGTTTTGGAGCAATTGAACCAATCATTAGATTTTCCTTTAGAAGAACCTGCACCTAAACCATAGTTAGAAAATTGAGCAAAACCCAAACCACCTGGAGATGTTTGTTGTCCACGGCCTCGGCCTCGGCCACTTGGTGGTGTAGCTTGTGGTTGCCCAAAAAAGTATTCTTGTTGTTGAGCCGCCATATGACTGAGATATTCTTCCCCCCTTTTGGCTTTATCAGCAAAAAAATTAAGAACTCGGGTATCTCGCTCTTGGTTGGCTTTCACAATCTTGATTCCTTCACTGGCTACGTCAGAAGTATTCTGCAAAGTTTCCAACTTCTGAGTCATGGATGATAGCTCAACTTCAAGTTGATTGATTCTTCGTTCTTGATCCTGTATGGCCTTCAGTTGCCTCATACGACGTTCATAATTGATCTTCTCGGCTTCTTCCTTTTCTTTCTTCAAGTTTTTGATCACTTCAACCAAACTGGCAGTGATATCAGCCTTCAAACGTCCTTCTGCTCTTTCGATCTTGGACTCCAAAGATATATGCTTTTCAAAGATTTGTGTGAAATTTGACCTTGTGTTGTCAAATTCTTGCATCGCCATATGTCCTTGATCCTTCAAAGTAATTCCGATTTTGTGGCATATTGTATCTCCAGATTCGGATACTTTGGCAAACAAAGTTGTCAGAATATCATCTTCATCTTCTTCAGGCAGGTGGTGTGTTGTCCAGTTTAGATTATGTAGGGATCTGAGAAACTTTCTTCTTGAATCTGCTAGAACTGAAGTTTCCACAAGTTGTAAGCTTCTTCCTTCAGATGATTCGGCCATGGTGGTATTTTCTTGACAACTGGCTTCTTTTTCAAGATTTTCTCCTTTTGTATTGACTTCATCTTCTCCTTGGTAATTGTCAATATCTTGAGAGAAACTTGGATTTGAGAGAATAGGCTGCTCAGACAATGGTTTGTCTTCTAGTGGGGATTGGAAGTTTGTAGTAGCTTTGACAAAGACATTTTGTACTTCCACTTCAATTAATTGTTCCCCCCCAATTAATTCTTTATTCTCATTCACAACTCCTTCTCTTACTGGTTCTCCAATCTCTTCTCTAATCTCATCTCCAACATCTTCTCTTATTTCTTCTCTGACCACGTCAACATCATCTCTAGCAGAGTCATTCAATTCGGTTTGTGGACCATCAATATTGCTCAAAATTTGGTCATTATTTGATTCAATATTTGTCTGTGTTTCGGCTTCAGTGACAGGAATATTGACCAAATTGAAATCGCCAATCACAGCAGTAGTTTGGTCACCATCAGCAATATTTAACACAGGTGCACACACAGATATAATCTCTTCTTCATTCCTTTCTCTTAATGCATCAAGAAGATTATCAGCAATATTAAGAGACGGTTCACCTGGATTGTGATGAGTGTCCACAATAGATTTTTGCAATGCAATCTGTAGTTGAGCTTTGTTGATCTTCTCCAATAGAGCTGGTGAGATTCGAGTTACGTTTTCTTCGGCCACAGCTGTAACAACTTTGCCTCTTGCATTTTTCTCTTCAAGTTTTGATCTGTAAACTTGATCGATATTCATCTTGAGTGCCTCTAGTATAGAATCTGTTCCACACCACTCCAAGGCAAATTCTTCACTTCCTATCAATTCTGGAGTAGTCTTTTGGATGAATGAATGATATTTTTCAGTTCTCCAATTCATCCATTCTTGGACTCTGTACTTCTCGTTCATCAAATCTGGATCATCTTGGATAGTGTTGAACACTACCAGTCCGGCAATTACTTCTCCTGTTGATTGGCTCGAAATTCTTCTTTGCAGCTCATTGGAAACTCGCACTTCAACTCCTGCTAGTTCCATCCGTGTTGTGTCATCAATACGTTCAGTTTGCAAATCCGGATGACACACATTCTGAGCTTCGTTCTCAATCACACCTTGGTACGGAATTATCGTCATGGCTGTGCTCGTGGCTTCTTGATCTCTGATTGTCGGGTTACTGGACCCCATAAAATTGCTTGCAGATGATGCGACTCTGTTGCTTCTAATTTGAGATCCTTTTGATTGAGGTGTTTTTGTGCTTGCAAAAGTTCCTCCTTTGGATGCCTTTTTCTTCTGACTTTTCTTCCTATAGTCTGGTGAATACTTCCAGAATAAATACCTATAGATTCCAACACTTTTGTGTTTTCTCAAAGGTATTCTCTTCTTCCTCAAAATTTCTCCAATGACAAGTCCATAGCCAACACCTTGAAGAAATTGATCTCCTATGAGTGGACTTCCAACTGACTTTTCGGTAAGGATAAAGCCTATGATTTTGGTGAAAATGTAGTTCGCCCAATTGAACATGATTCCACTCATGATTCCGTTCATCAAGCAAATATATGGAGCAGAGAATTTATTCAAAGTTCCCAATTTATTGTCCAGGGCTTTGTAAATTACATCCAACAGCATCTCATATTCAAGCTTCAAGAGATTTTTCTCATCGCATAAATCTGGTATCTCTGGTGCTTTTGGACCTCGGATTTCATCACAGAAATTTTGAAGATCATAATGATGAGTATCCACAAGGATTTGAGAATTTGAAAAGTTGAAACAGCTTCTTATGTCTTGTTCTGAAATTTCAACTTGTGTTCCGCCAACAGAAGATAGAATTCGGCCATTCTTCACGTTTGCATGTAGGTAGAATTCTACCACATCTTCTTCAAATGCTCCAGAATACTTGTAGGAGAGAAAATCATAAAGTCCACAGTTCTTCAAAGCTTGCAAGATCTTCGCTGCTAGAACTTTGTCTTGAGCTCCATTCATGAAATATTCTCCGTTGAGTACCATTCCTACCGTGAGTTGTTTCACAAGCATGGTCAAATTTTTGAATTGTTCTGTTTGCGCCATTGTGATCGATTCAGACAGTGATTGAGCTGGTTAGGAGAGAGATTTAGGCTTTCTGAGTGATCTGAGATTTTCTTTTGGTAGAGAAGATGAATAGTTTTGTATGAGAGAGGGTTTTAGAAGGTTTTTCTTGGTTGGACGAGAGAGAGAGAGGGTATGGACGAATAAGTCCTTTTGTGTAAGGGTTCCAAATGTGACTCTTTAAGGATAGATGTGTCTTTTTGGTAAGGGTGAGTCAGGAGAGAGAGAATGCAATCATTATTAGACAGCAGCATTTAATGCTCACAGTTTCTCAGTAATCCTTTAAGCACGTAATTGATTCTCGAAAGAACACATAAGGTGGAGATTGAGTAGGAGAGGAGGTTTAGGATTTGATTTGAAGATATGAGAGGAGATTTGAAAGGAGATTAGGTTGGAGAGATGGTTTAGGAGATGGATTCTTGAACAAACTGGTTAGTTCTCTCACAAAATAAAATCAGATAAAATATCTCCATCTTTCAGAAATTGAATTTTCTTTAAAAACAATAACAACCACACGATAAAAATAATAATTTAAACACTTTGGTGGTATCAAATGTCTTTTGGGATTTAGTTACCAAAAACAATTAGGAAACAATCACAGTTATATATATATATATATATATATATATATATATATATATATATATATATATATATATATATATATATATATATATATACACATACACGGCAATACATATATAAACAACACAAATTTTGGAAAATAATTAAATTTGTAACTTCTTCCCAAAAACAAATTTTAGAATCCAAAAATAACTTGATACCAATTTTTGAAAAACTTTTCCTATGGCAATTTCCAAATCAATACAAACAATAATTAAATACATATAGCACATGCAATTTACGAAATAATTATTTAACATGCCACAAATAATTTAAAATCAACTTAAGAACAATTAGGCATGTAAATAAGTCATTCATGAAGATTAATATACATATACGAAAATTTACTTTGCAACCCAAGTAACAATTTAAACCATCATGCGATTAACCTCAAAAATTTCGAAAATTGCATATTTATCCAACAATTTTGCATGGCACATAAACTTACGTAAAACATCACATGCAAATATATAAATACATAGATAACACATATTGCAAAATTATTCACGTAATTTTCAAACAAAAACATGAACATGCAATACTAAGTAAATTAAATTGAGCATACGTATCAATTAGAATAAAGAGATTAAGTCCAGTGATACTTAGCTCAATTCGATCATTCTCAATTCGTGCCTTAAGGTAGCATATCTCGTTTCGCATAAAGGCTTTGTGAGAATGTCTGCAACTTGATTCTCCGTAGGGATATACTCGATTTTTAGATCTTTCTTTTCAACATGATCCCTTATGAAGTGATGTCGAATGTCAATGTGTTTGGTTCTTGAGTGAAGCACCGGATTGTGAGTAATAGCAATTGCACTAGTATTATCACAATAAATTCTAACGTCATCACAATTTACTCCGTAATCTTTCAATTGTTGCTTCATCCACAATATTTGAGCACAACAACTCCCTGCAGCAACGTATTCGGCCTCGGCGGTAGTAGTTGCGATAGAATTTTGCTTCTTGCTAAACAAAGAAACAAGCCTTCCCCCCAAGAACTGGCATGTCCCGGAAGTGCTTTTTCTGTCTATTTTACAACCTGCAAAATCCGCATCTGAAAAACCCGTTAGAGTAAAATTTGTACCTTTAGGATACCATAATCCTACGTTGATCGTTCCTTTTAGATATCTTATGATCTTCTTGGTTGCGGTGAGGTGGCTTTCTTTTGGATTTGCTTGGAATCTCGCACACACTCCCACAGCATAAGATATGTCCGGCCGGCTTGCAGTGAGGTATAGTAGTGAACCAATCATTCCTCTATATTTTGTTTGATCGACATCTTTTCCATCTTCATCCTTGTCTAGCCTCAATGATGTACTCATAGGAATTTTGATCGATGATTTCCCATCAAGGCCAAACTTCTTGATCAAGTCGCGGGTGTACTTGTCTTGATTGATGAAAATTCCTTCTTTCATTTGTTTAACTTGTAAGCCCAAGAAGTAATTTAGTTCACCCATCATGCTCATTTCAAATCTTTTCTGCATAAGCTTTGAAAACTTCTCACACAAAGAATTGTTAGTGCTTCCAAATATAATATCATCAACATATATTTGCACTAATAAAATATGTTCACCATCTTGAATTCTAAATAAAGTTTTGTCAACTTGGCCTTTGGTGAATCCACAGCTTATCAAGAACATTGACAATGAATCACACCAAGCTCTTGGTGCTTGTTTTAACCCATACAATGCCTTTTTAAGTTTGTAAACTTTGTCACCTTCGGCTTTTACCTCAAAACCTGGGGGTTGTTCGACATAAACTTCTTCTTCAAGTAATCCGTTCAAGAATGCGCTCTTGACGTCCATTTGATAGACGGTGAAGTCTTTGTGTGCGGCATAAGCTAGGAAAATTCTTATTGCTTCAAGTTTTGCTACGGGTGCAAAGGTTTCATCAAAATCTATTCCTTCTTCTTGCGAATATCCCTTTGCAACGAGCCTTGCTTTATTCCTAACAATTATGCCGTCTTCGTTGGCTTTGTTCCGGAAGACCCATTTTGTTCCTACAACATTATGATCACATGGTATTGGAACAAGTTCCCAAACGTCATTCCTTTTGAATTGATCAAGATCCTCTTGCATGGCGTCAATCCAACTCGGATCATTTAATGCTTCGTCCACTTCCTTTGGTTCCATTTCAGATAAATGGCACGTGAACAATGCTTCCATGGTTGAGGATCTTGTCTTTATGCCATCACGTAAATTTCCAATGACTAAATCTGGAGGGTGATTTTTGAGCCATCTCAAATCTGGTTCAAATGGGTGCATGATACTGGATGGTTCGGTGGTTGAGAACTGGAGGTGTTGGTTCGAATTTCAGCATTAATTCCTTGGTCTCCAACTTGATCTTCAACCTCATCTCTAATTGGTTCTCCAACTGGATCTCCAACCTCATCTCTAATTGGATCTCCAATTGGATCTCCAACCTCATCTCTATTAATATTATAATTAATTGTGCCACTTGCACTTTCTGGATGAGAGATGGGATTTTCTAGAGAATTGGTTTCCAGCTCATCTAAACCCTGCAAAACATCTTCACACGTATCATTAATATCACCAAAATCAATTTGACACCTGTTACCATTTTGCATGTCATCCACGTCCAGTGCACTATTTTTGACGTGCGATTTTTCATCAAACACCACGTGTATGGACTCTTCAACCACCATTGTTCTTTTGTTTAATATTCTGAATGCTTTGCTGGTAGTCGAATATCCTAGAAAAATTCCTTCATCTGCACGCTCATCAAAAGCTTTTAGATGCAATTTATCATTAATATGAATAAAACATTTGCATCCAAAAATATGAAAATAATTAATATTTGGTTTTCTCCCTTTGTATAATTCATATGGCGTCTTCTTGTATTGCTTGTGAATGATGCTTCTATTTTGTGTGTAGCAAGCAGTGTTGATAGCTTCCGCCCAATATCTTTTCGGGAGACCGGATGCACTAATCATCACTCGTGCGGCTTCTTTGAGCGTCCGGTTTCTTCTTTCGGCTACGCCATTTTGTTGCGGCGTTCTTGCGGCAGATAATTGATGAGAAATTCCTTGTACATCGCAAAATGATTGAATCATGCTATTCACGAACTCGGTTGCACGATCGGTTCGGATTTTGATATTTTCATATCCTTCTCATTTTGTAATTGCTTCAACAGCTTTGGTAGCACTTGGTCAACTTCGCTTTTCTTCTTGATAAACACGGTCCAAGTGTACCTGGAAAAATCATCAACAACAACAAGAGTATATTTCTTACCACTTACACTTATTGGATCGACCGGTCCAAACAAGTCCATGTGTAGTAAGCTTAGCGGTCTTGATGTTGACTCTTGCGTCTTTGATTTGAACGACGATTTAATTTGTTTTCCACGTTGGCATGCGTCGCACACTTGGTCCTTCTTGAAGACAATATTTGGTAAACCTTCGACAAGATTTTTCTTTGCAAGTTGATTGATTGTCTTGAAGTTTAGATGGTTGAGCTTCCTATGCCATTCCCAATTAGCTTCATTCGAATTTCTGGCCATTAAGCATACAGACTCTTTGCTTGTGCTCCAATCAACAACGTACATGTTTTTCTTCCTTGCTCTAGTGAGTACTACTTCCTTTGTTGTTTCATTTTTGATTAGGCACTTATCTTTGGAAAATTCCACAAGATAGCCTTTATCACAAAATTGATTAGTACTCAGCAAGTTGAGCTTCAATCCTTCTACGTACGATACATCTTCAATTTTTATTCCATTTCTTTCAATCGTACCAATTCCTTTAGTAATTCCATAATTTTGATTTCCTCCAAAAATCACTTTTGGTCCATCGATTTTCTTCAAATTCACTAGATATGATTTATTTCTTGTCATGTGACGGGAGCAGCCACTATCGATGTACCAAACATCCTACAAAAAAGATTAATTATTTTTAGGTACCCATTCTTGTTTGGGTCCTTTGTTGTTAGTGATTTTTGGTAACCAAACCCACTTAGATGTTATTGAATTAAGATAAGGTGGCTTGTAACCATTTGAGACTTGATAATCAAAATTAACTCTAGAAAATATTTTTGGTGCCCTGTTTTGAAAATTATTTTTATACTTTGGCACCTGGGAAGAGGATTGTTGTTTTGGTCTATATAAATCATTAAAACAAGGTTTGTACAACCAATCCTTTTGAGTGGGATAAAATCTCCCAACTTTGTTTCTAGAAAAGCTTCCATCTTTTCTATGAAATCTCTTTGCACTTAACTCATTGGCATATCTTTTGTTCTTAATGAATTTTGAATGCTTAGCCATGTAATTAACGTGGTTCGGCCTAGCAGTATTCATCTTTGCATTTGGTTGATAGCCAAGTCCTCGTTTCATTGTGCTATTCTGACTCTTAACAAATTTTACCACTTGAACTTTATTATTTAAAGTAGTAGCAAAATTAGTCAGATTTTGAGGGGTTTGAGAACATGTGGAGTCATAACCAATTCCGGTTCTATCTCCTGATGGCTTTTGCATGTTTACCATTTTATCCATTATTTTGGACGAATTAGTAAACGTAGCAATGGTAGCTCTTAGATTATGTTCTCTAACCTCTCTAGCTTTACACTCTTCTTGAAGGAAAATATTCTTACTCTTCAAGTTACTCATTTCAAGTAAAGCATTTTGCAATTTTTTATTCATCTTTTCTTTTTCAAGAATTAGAATATTATTGCGCTCCTTGAATTGAGAATGAGTGGCTAAGATCTCTTGCCAATCTCGCATTAGATTGCCAATAGATTCACGAGAAAAGGAAGTACTAACTGAAGTAAAAGAATTAGATGTTGCATCTTCTTCCTCTGCTCCAAGTGCCATTAGACAATCTTCACTCAACTCATTTGATTTGCATACTAGTGCTCTATCATTTTCTGAACTTGAACTTTCATCGCTTGATGACGATTCGTCGGACTCATCATCTTAATTCGGCTCATTGCTCATTAGCGCCTTTCTTTTGTCACGTTTGAATCTTCGATCTTTGTTATCGAATTTATTCGGTGTAGATTCAACGTTTTTGCCTTGATATTTGCTAATGATCGGATGCGGACAATTTATTTTAAAATGTCCAGGTTTGCGGCAATTGTAGCATAGATCGTACATTTCATCAACTTTTTCTTCATTCGGCTTCCATGCGCCATTTTGATTTCCACGAGAGAAATTTTGATTTCTTAGTGATGAATATTTGTTGTCTCCTTTTCGCATGAATTTCCTGAACTTTTTAACAAAAAGAGCAAACTGTTCATCAGTCATAAAATCAATATTATCTACTGACCTGGAGGTTGACGGTTGTTCGGCCATTAGAGCTGGATTTCGAACTTCATAATCTTCATCATTTTTGGCCTTCATTTCGAACTCATATGCTTTAAGATCACTAAAAAATTTGTCGATTGACAACGTTCTTAGATCTCGGTGATCTCGCATAGCCGTAACCTTCATGTCCCATGCGGATGGTAAGCCTCGTAGGATTTTGAGATTAATTTCTTTTTGGCTAATCTCTTTGCCAAGATCATTAATCTCTCCGAGAATTTTGATCATTCTTTCTTCCATATCAACAATGCTTTCATTTGATAGCATTTTGAAATCTTCGAACTTCTCCATGGCTATCGTGAGCTTGTTATCTTTTTTTTTTGTTCATCGCCTTCACCGATCTTGATGAGATTATCCCAAATTTCCTTCGCGGTTGTGCATTTTCGAATTTTTGGGAATATTGTATCATCAACGGTTTTGAATAGAATATCTATGGCAATGTTGTCAAGATTATTTCTTTTTCTATCGTCTGATGGCCATTCCGGTTTCGGTTTTGGTACATATTGTTAAGCATCGGATGATAGAAGAAATGTTGTGTTGACTTTCAATATTTCTATCGATCCATTAGAAATGACTTCCCACATTTCATCGTGTAAGGCCGATAAATGAACCTGCATACGAACTTTCCAATCATCAAATTTATCAAGTGAGAATAATAAATTCTGTGCCAAATCTTTATTTATTTTCACGTGGGAAAAGAATAATACAATCCAATCACACACTGGTAAATTGGATCTGTCTAGCAGTCAGAAACAAGGTTGACCCAAATAGGTAACTTTCTTTGAAACAAATTGACCCAAATAGACAACTTGCTCTGATACCAATTGTTGGTCCCAAAGGGGTGTGGTAAAAGTCTAGAGGGGGGGGGGGTGAATAGACTTTTAAACTTTTTCACGAATGCAACAATTGCTAAGGCAACAGAGAGATCAAGACTCTTAACTAGATTGTTAGAGTCTTGTACGCAGCGGAATAATTAAATACGAGTTGTGTGATTGTGTCAAGTGTATCCACGTGATAGCAGTAAGTGAATAAAGCAGTAAATGACACAAGGCAACTTATAGTGGTTCGCGAGGTGATGTAATCCTCCTACTCCACTTGCTCTTATCAGCCAAGAGCAATTCACTATATCCACCACTTCTTGGTTCCTAGATACAATGAATTTCCGTGATCTAGTGCTTTGATCACTAAGCCCACACTAATCACGCCCAGTGCCTCCAACACTGCTGCTTCGGATTTCACAGCTCTGTGCTACTTTCCCCCCGTCTTCCACGATCCGGTCGACTTATCCCGTGATCTGGTGCTTTGATCACCAACCCACACCAATCACGCCCAGTGTTCTCCAACACTGCTGTTTCGGATCTCACAGCTCCGTGTGACAATCCAGGATTTCACAACTCCGTGCTACTTTCCCCCCGTCTTCGACGTATGCCGTGATCTAGTGCTTTGATCACAAAGCCCGCACTAATCACGTCCAGTGTTCTCCAACAGTGTTGATTCACTTGTTTGTGGAAAAACAAGTTTCACTGACTTTCCAACTTTTGAGACTTCTTGAATGGATCTTCAATATGCAGCAAGTCTCTCAATGATGAAGAATTTAACACTCTTGAATATTTTCTCTTTGAGCTCTCTGAGTGTTTTTCTCACTTGAATATTTTCTCACTTTTGAACACTTGTTCGTATGTACTGCTTGTTGCTTGTGTTGGAAGTGTGGAAAGTGAGTTGATCTGCTTCATTCTTCATCCTTTTATAGCTGGTCTTGAGAAGTTGTCCGTTGGAAAAAGACAATCTCAAATTTGAATTGTAGATCTCAAATTTGAATTCCAAATCTCAGATTTGAATTCTTGTAGCCTTTTGCAGAAGATTTGTAGCTTTCTCAGATGATCATATAAAAAATGATATCTCTGATATTTTGGTCGTTGCTTAGCATGTGGTCCATGTGAAGAGACTTAAAATATTTCTGATGCAGATCTTGTCTTCACGTGAAGGCTTCTGAAAATAATTCTGGTGTAGATCATGCGCGTTCTGGGACTTTCATCTTCTGTGTATTTTATTCTCTCTGTATGGCTACTGATGAAGTGTTTCGGCCAATCAGATCTCTATTTTATTCTCTCTGTATGGCTACTGATGAAGTGTTTCGGCCAATGATCTTGGTCTTATTTTGATGGTGAGAATTCAATCCTTGATTGAAACTTCTTCTCCAACTTCAGCTTTTACTGTAACTTCAGCTCTTACTATATATATAGCTTTTGAAACCTCTGCTCTAACTTCATCTCATACTTCATATTGACTTTGCAAAATCTCTAACCTCTGCTCCAACTTCACTTGAATTTAGTTTTGAGTTTCGAATTACTTGAATTAATTTCGAAACCTTCTTTTCAAACCTCAGCTCCTACTTCTTAGTTTCGAATTACTTGAATTAATTTCGAAACCTTCTTTTCAAACCTCAGTTCCTACTTCATCTCTTGGAACTGATTTTTGGCTTCTTTGTAAAATTATAGGGAGTGAGTTTCAAACCTAAGACCTTGCAATTTATACATAAAGCTTTCATCCATCTCGACTGTACGGATTATTGGTCATTATAGCATTCCTCTTGATGTACTACTTTCTTTCCATAGATGCTTGATCTTCAAGATAACTTCATGAATTTTGGTTTGCTTCTCGTTTCTTCGTATGAGATTCATCAGTATGACTTCTTCTTTGAGTTGGGCGTGTGGGCTTATTTTGTATACATATCATACGCATACATCTTCTTCTTCGTATTTTTCCTTTCTTCATAATTGTTAATTTTCCTTTCATGGTCTATGACACGCCTAGACTTAAACAAATAAAATTGGGGACTCTAAAATACAATTTGGCATATCAAAATCTATTACAATATATTCCTAACTGTTTGTTCCTCAATTCACCTGTGCTGCCAATATATATTCTCCCCTTATATTTGATCAATCCTTCTTGAACAGTCAGTGTTGCATCTTTCTCTGCTATAATCAATTGCTCAGTCAATACTTGGGAAGCTAGCTCATCCCCTTCATAGCTTTTAAGGACCTCCTCAATCCATAAAGGTTTCACAGTTGAGATGGACATGAACTCAGCTTTTTCTTCACTCCTTTTCCTGGAAAGAGCATCAGCCACACAATTCTCTTGCCCTTTCTTGTACTGTATTTCAAAACTCAATCCCAACAGCTTGGTGAGACCCTTCTGTTGCATAGCTGTAGTTATTTTTTGTTCCAGCCAGAACTTAAGGCTTTGGTGGTCAGTCCTAATGATGAAATGTTTCCCACACAAGTAAGGTCTCCACTTATCTATGGTATTGATTATAGATAAGTATTCTTTCTCATAAATAGACAAGCCTAAATGTTTGGTTCCAAACCCTTTGCTATAATAAGCCACTGGCTTTCCTTCTTGCATAAGGACTGCCCCCATTCCTTTATGGCAAACATCTGCTTCCACCACAAATCCTTTGTTAAAATCAGGTAAGGTCAACACTGGAGAAGAACACAATGCTTGTTTCAGCTCTTCAAAGGCCATTTCTGATTCTCCACTCCATTAGTAGGCATTCTTCCTTAACATATCAGTGAGTGGCCTGCTTATGGTGCCATAGGACTTGATAAACCTCCTGTAATACCCTGTAAGACCAAGGAACCCCCTCAACTCTTTGATGTTAACTGGTTTTGGCCAATTCCTTACTGCAGATAGTTTCTCAGGATCAGTCTGCAGTCCCTTTTCAGATATGATATGCCTTAAGTACTCAACTTCTCTTTTTGCAAATGAACACTTGCTCAGCTTAGCCAACAACTGGTTGTCCCTCATGATCCTTAAAACCTCACTCAGATGCTTCCAATGACTTTCCAATGAGGGACTGTAAACAAGAATGTCATCAAAGAATACAAGGACAGTTTTTCTAATCAATGGCTGAAAAACATGGTTCATAGGAGCTTGAAATGTAGCTGGGGCATTAGTAAGCGCAAAGGGCATGACTTTGAATTCATATAGCCCTTGATGTGTTCTAAAAGTTGTTTTGTATTCTTCCCCTTGTTTCATTCTCACTTGATGATAGCCTGCTCTCAAATCCAATTTAGAGAAAACCTTGGCATTAGCTAATTCTGAAAACAGATCCTCTATGAGTGGAATTGGGAATTTGTTCTTTATGGTAATGCCATTCAGTGCTCTATAATCCACACAAAACCTCCAGGTATTGTCCTTCTTAGGAACCAACAACACTGGTGAGGCAAAAGGTGAAGTGCTATGAGTAATTATAACAGCTGTGAGCATTTCTTCTACCATCCATTCTATGGCATTCTTTTGCAAAAATGAATATCTGTAGGGCTTAGAGTTAACAGGTTTTGCTCCTGGAATCAAAGGAATCTCATGGTCAAACTGCCTTAAGGGTGGTATGGTTTTTGGTTCCTTAAACAACTCCTGGAACTCATCCAAAATTTCAGTCAGTTCAGTAGTTGGCTTCTATCCTTTCGGAAGCATTGATACTATGGATCATGCCTTGCAATAGATATCCTTGCACACCTTCCTTCTTCCATCTCTTGACTTCCTTCTTAGAGGCCTGTTGTAGTACAATGCCCTTAGCCATTCCTTTTAGTAACACCCTTTTCCCCTCCTTATGGAATGAAATGCCAGGAAGCCTTGTATGAAGTTGAATTGGAGCATAACAGTCAATCCAATCCATCCCCAAGACTAGATCACAGCCCCCCAACCTAAGGACCCTTAGATCCCTCTCAAAAGCCTCTTTCTGAACTTGCCATCTCAGTCCCTTGCACACTGAATCACAATTCAACTCAGCTCCATTAGCCACAGTAACATTAAGAGCTTTAGCCACTGTCTACTAGAATACCCACTGCTTGATTTCCAATGTTGCCTAACAACTTAATAGTATTCAGGCCCTCACCCCCAATAACAGCATTCAGTGTGACCTCCACATTTTCTTCATCTGTTGACCCCTGGTTCCCAGTTTCCACAGCTTGGTTATCACTGAATTCCTCCTCATTCTCTAGAGGTTCAGTTCCTTCTATGATATTGAAAGTAGGACCCTTACATCTATGCCCAGGGTTCTAAGGTTCAAAGCACTTAAAACACCTGTTCTGCTCCCTGAGTTGTTCTCTGAATTTATGAATTTCAGGAGTTCTAGTCTGGTTCTGATGAGTGTTTGAAGCAGTAGTTTTGGTGGAGTTTTGACTGGATTGGGATTTGTTTGGCTCACTTTGTCTAGAAGTAAAAGTTCTGGTACTTGGTTGAGGTTTCTGGACAGTATAGGATGTTTTTTTAGTAGAGTGCGAGTTGCTTTTCAGAAGTTCACTAACCTTGAGGCCTTTCTCAAACTGCCTTGCCAACCAAATGGCATCCTCCAAATTAGTATGTTTAGATGTTCTCACAAAACACCTAAGTTGTTGCTTCAATCTTACAATAAAGCTATCTAGGAAATACTAATCTGTCAAGAATGGATAAACTTGTAATAACATACCCTTGAACTCCTCATATTTGTCAGAAAAATCAGTCACATTACCCCATTGTTTGAAGTTTGAAAACTCTTCCATCACATCCACATTACTTTCCCGGAACCTCTTACACACTGCCCTTGCGAACAAAAT
Source organism: Ipomoea nil (assembly GCF_001879475.1). Lineage (NCBI taxonomy): Eukaryota > Viridiplantae > Streptophyta > Magnoliopsida > Solanales > Convolvulaceae > Ipomoea > Ipomoea nil. Next base: position 684,031 of record NW_017619177.1, on the reverse strand, counting down.
CCACTGGAACCCTTCCCTTAAGCTATTGAGATACCCCTCATACCACAAGGCCACCTTCCCAGTTAGGTTCACACGCAAAACATGCATAATCTCATCCCTGGGAATCCTAGCTAGCATGAAAAATCTCTCACATCTCACCACCCACAACCTGGGATTTTCATAATCAAAAGTAGGGAACTCATGTTTATACCTCATGGGTGGATCACCCCCTTGGTTGTTCTAGTCTCCCCTTGCATCAAAATGGACCCTTCTTGGCATCCATGGCCTGTCTGCCCTCATGGGATTCACAAACTGCCCAAACTGGTTCTCTCCCTGGCCTTCATCATCATCAGAGACCTCTTGCAACCCAGCTGGATCCTCTACTGCTGGTTCTTTTCCAGGTTTCCTACCTAGATCTGCATTTCCCTCTCCAGGACTGAAGTTTGGAACTTGTCCCTGGACTGAAAAAGGCTCTGTAGTAGGTGGAGAGGGCTTATTGAGTCTCAACAACTCCATAATCTCATCCTTCCAGTTCTGCATGTGAGCTTTTAACTCCTGAATGTTATCCTCCAAGGCTTGCTTGACTTCAGTTAGGCCACTGCTGTTCTCCAGAACTATGGCCTCCCGTTTGTTCAACCTTTCCTCCATGGCAGCTGAAGATGTAGTCATCATGGTGGGCTCTGATACCAAATGTCACAACCCTGGAATTCGAACAAGGAAAAAGAAACAGAGATAGAGAAATAGAAGAAGAATAGATAGAGAAAAAAGAGAGAATTTGGGGTAGAAGCTAGGGTTTTAATTCTTAATACAAAAAGCATAGGAAATATCTTCCAAAATTCAGATAAAATAAAATACAAATAATCTAAAGCTTCCAAAAATCCCTAACAAACTCCGGATCCTTCGTGTTTGGTCCAGCTCACACCAACAATTCCAAATCATCTCCTCCTGAGGGTTTGTCTCAACCGCTAGGCTCAAACGGCGTCGTCTTGGTGTTTATTCAAAATGGTCTCCAACTGCTAGCATCCTACGACGTCGTATGAATAAGTTCTAACGGCTAACTGGTTCATTTGCGAAATGACGTCGCGTTGGTCCCCTGACTTTCAGCCCTTAGAAATTGATAAAACTTCTTCTTCTGATCTTCACTTCCCCTTCCCACTTTACTGTTTCCTTCTTTCATGTTTAGGATCATGACAGAGGGATACGAGATCGATGGCAATAGAAATTGTTTTGAAACACAAAAGCACGATTTTCTTGAGAGATCGGCGGCGGGGTGTGATTGTTGATTCTTATAAGAGAAACACCGATTCGAGCGTTTCATTTCATTTGCCGTTGGATTCTGTTGTTGGGTTGTCCTATTTCAACTTCAGGTCTTTCAGGGCCCAAGTTTTTGATCGGATCCCGGGATTGGCTCCCTCCATAGCCAGCGAGCTTTCCCGACAAATGTTCCAGATGCGCGACGAGTTTCAGTTGCCCGTCTGGGCCTCAATGACGACAACGGTATAAGCAAGAAGGGTGGGAGGAGTGGTGCAGAAAAGGAATCATCATCTTGTTCCATTTGTTGGGAAGAGTTTTCGGTGGGAGTGAATATTACGCCATTGCCATGTTCTCACACCTTTCACCATAGCTGCATTGCTACATGGCTTGAGAAACACGCAACCTGCCCTCTTTGCCGATTCCACATCACACAACCATAGCTCGGAATGGGAAGGTTTAATTTACAGCATGGGATACAAAAATGGGAATGCAGATTTAATTTGGGGCTTTAATTTGGACAATTCAAAAGCTCTCAGGCAATTAAAAGGGGCTTTGATTTTTACTTGTCAAAAGCGATGCGAGAACTTCAAAGATTATAAGTTCTGTACTGTGGTTTGTATACAGTTAATGGAGTAAAAGACATTTTTGGTCCTAGACTTATAGTGGCTTGGACAATTTTAGTCCTTTATAAAAAAATTTGCCATTTTATGGACAGAGTTATTGTGGCGAGGACATTTTTGGTCATCCGTCTATATTTTTGTTAGATAACCGTCTGAGAGAGGGGTAATTACGTCAATTTAGGCTATCTCCTTCTATCTATTATATCTATGTGTGTTTTGTTTTCTTCTCGGTCATAATTCGAAGGAGTCGGAGAGTCTAAGTTGCAGTAAAGGCATGGTTGTGGGCAAAGCATTTCGTAGTGCAAAACTACAAATAAATGAGGGTCAGAGTAAAGGCATGGTTGTGGGACCAAAATCGTCCATCTCACAATAAAGAGATAGCCTAAATTGACGTAATTGCCCCTCTCTCATACGGTTATCTAACAGAAATATAGACAGAGGACCAAAAATGTCCTCGCCACAATAACTCTGTCCATAAAATGACAAATTTTTTTATAAAGGACTAAAATTGTCCAAGCCACTATAAGTCTAGGACAAAAAATGTCTTTTACTCCAGTTAATGATTCACCAATCAACAATGATTGGTTAATTATTAAAATTTAGAATTAGTAATGGGACAATGTTTGGTCAATTATGATAAAATTAATAGTTACTTTTACATGTAAAATCATAATCTATACTATATATAAAAACAAAATCCAGAAATTTTAACTTTCTGCCCAATTCCTAAAAAATCTCTCTTCCCAATAAAATATATTGATTTCTACTTTCCCATTCGTACAATAATTCTGGGTAAAAATTCTATTCTAAAATTATAAAATAGTGAAATACAATTCTCTTTGCACATCTAATCTATACTATATATAAAAACAAAATCCTGAAATTTTAACTTCCCGCCCAATTCCTAAAAAATCTCTCTTTCCAATAAAATATATTGATTTCTACTTTCTCATTCGTACAATAATTCTGGGTAAAAATTTATTCTAAAATTTTAAAATAGTGTAATTCAATTCTCTTTGCACGTTTAATCTATACTATATATAAAAACAAAATCCTGAAATTTTAACTACCCGCCCAATTCATAAAAAATCTCTCTTCCCAATAAAATATATTGATTTCTACTTTCCCATTCGTACAATAATTCTAGGTAAAAATTCTATTCTAAAATTCTAAAATAGTGTAATACAATTCTCTTTGCACATCTAATCTATACTATATATACAAAACAAAATCCTGAAAGTTTAACTTCCCGCCCAATTCCTAAAAAATCCCTCTTCCCAATAAAATATTTTGATTTCTACTTTCCCATTCGTACAATAATTCTGGGTAAAAATTCTATTCTAAAATTATAAAATAGTGTAATACAATTCTCTCTGCACATCTAATCTATACCATATATAAAAACAAAATCCTGAAATTTTAACTTTCCGCCCAATTCCTAAAAAATCTCTCTTCCCAATAAAATATATTGATTTCTACTTTTCCATTCGTACAATAATTCTGGGTAAAAATTCTATACTAAAATTATAAAATAGTGTAATACAATTCTCTTTGCACATCTAATCTATACTATATATAAAAACAAAATCCTGAAATTTTAACTTCCCGTCCAATTCCTAAAAAATCTCTCTTCCCAATAAAATATATTGATTTCTACTTTCCATTCGTACAATAATTCTGGGTAAAAGCTGTGAAGTGTAAAAAGTTCGGCAATGCATAAGTTTTGACTCGGTTGTTCGTTTTGGACAAATGTTTTTTTTGAAATTGTGTATTTTTTCGTGATATATCCACCGCAAACAGCCGTAGGCGGTTTGGCCCACCAATTTCTAAAAAAATGCGTTATTAAATAGTTTCTAAGAAAAAACTATAAGAACTTTATGTTTTATTAATGAATTTTTAAATTTTTTTAATTAAAAAATTGTCCCGTGCATTTTTTAATAATCTCTCTTTATAATTGGTCAAATTATTTAATTATGGTAGATTAGGGATAATTAATGATGGTAATAGAAATCCTATAAGCGACCTCTGGTGAAATTAACTCTTAAATAATTATATATCGATTTAAATATTCTTAGTATATTACAACAATTCCATTCCGTGCATCGCACGGGTGAAAATACTAGTGATTTGTAATATGCTTAATCTGGATATTCTAAAATTTTAAATATTTTTCGTAATATTTCGATTATATTTGATACTAATTATTGTTTTTTATTAACTATTTGATTTTCAAATTCTTTTATCATTTCGTCTTTTATATATTCTATTTACGTCGGAGATGTTCATGCATAGGTAAATAAATATTGAATTTGCTTATTTAAATCGTTAGTTTAAAGTATATAAATGCAAGATAATATATGAGTTATTGATTATATTGTCACTAAAATAAATGTTTGCAACTTTTGGTTTAAATTTCTCTAATTCTTCTTAATTCTCTTTTGGGTAGCATTGTCATTGTCTTCATATTCAGTAGATGCCTTTTTTTTTTTTAATTGGTAGTGTGTAATGTGCAATTGGGTTACTGGTGGTAGCACAGATGAATTCATTGTGCAATGAGAATGTGGTATAGGAAGCTTTAGATTTCCTTGTTGTGTATATGATGGAATGTTAGTTATACTATTAACTCTTTAGCTTACCAGCACCTATTGATATTTGTAGTGATAGTTTTTTTCCTATATGTTTCATGCGTTGACAGATTGTGTCGTAGGTTATTATGTGAAAGTATTGAACAAAATCTTAATATTTATTATATTTGTATAAAATACTTGGTAAATAAATATATATAACATATTTGGTATTATAGCTTTGATATTTAATTACAAGATAATGTAAAAAGAAGACAATGGACAATGTAGTGAATATAATAAATTAATAAATTTGAAGGTAATGAATCTTTGAATTTTAGAAAATAATGATAATATAATTATTTAAATTATATCTTTTTTAAAAAAATTTTATAATGAATAATTTTTTTTTTAAAAATAAAGATATTATAGACATCTAATTCTAAATTAATTAAATGCATATGCATTATTTTTTGTTGTAGCTACTAATTTATTTAATTTAATAAGAGTAATAAAGTGGCATACATACTTTTCATCAACAATAATAAAATCATTGATTTTTTTAATTTACCTTCGTTGTTGAGACAAATTATTTTGAGAGTTTGTAAATGACAATTGTTACAATTCCTGTAAATAGAGGATGATAATAAATAATTCAAAATATATAGTTACAATAGATATTGTTATAATGATATAGTAAAAATTAACTTACAAATTTCTTTAGAAGTTTTTATGCATTGATAAAATTATGATGTGTAAACTTGTTCAATTGGAGCAAGTGGGATTTCAACATTGTCAATTATTTGAAAAATGGTCCTACCGTTTTAGCGTCGAGGTGCAATTGTATTTATGATCAACAACTTTGTAGTTAGGTCGCGCAGGTCTGACAATGATATAAGAATAATTTTGTCCGATAAAAAAATAATAGTATAATAATTGTAAAGTAATGTACAATTGTACCATTATAAAGATCATACAAAAAATATTAATACCATAATTTCCTAAATCATACCAATAATGCAAAAGTATAATTGAAATATTAAGTTTTTTTCTGATCTAAATAATCAAAAGAAGATTATTTAAACGAAAAAAAAAAAAAAACTTAACCCAAATTTGTTTTTTTTTTTAAATGTATAAAAATCAAATGATTTTTAAAGTTCTTGATTTATAATCTTTGATGTTTAACTTTGAATGTTATGTATTTAGTCGCACTAATTACTTGACAAAAGTTTATGTTAAATTTTATATTATATATTTTTTAATACATTTTAACATATATGTAGTATATGTTTAACAATTATGCCAACTCAAATTGTGATGAAGTTTGTTAGTGTTTTAATTGCTCCAAAAATAACCCCAACATATAATTGGCAATATTATTGTGGCAAACTAAGATAGGGTTAGCTTGGTGTCAGTTTTGTTCTACAGAGGACGGATTGATCAGATACAGCAACAGAGGGACTGTTACTGAAGATCTGTTTCAGGAAGATGTTTCCTTATTTCTGAACGCGGTTTAAGAATACAGTTTTGGAAACAAGATCAGCGGATCTGTCTTGGAAAGGTATGGACCGAATCTTTAAGATTACATTATTCTTATATCGTCCTACCATCTACAATCAGAGATATCTATGGAGAGAGTGTTCTGACAATGGAATTATAAGTACCCTCATTCGTCAAGATTTAGGGTTACGCTTTTAAGAATAAAGAAACACTCCAAACTAGTTCACGAGATCACATCTTTGATTATCATGCCTCTTCTCTAGACAATTTATTCTTGGTGATTATGATGAAGAACTTGAGAAGAGATATCACTGCCTAAACGAACAGACGCTAAGATCACACAGTTGTGGGAACAACCTTGAACTGCGTCACTGAAGTGGACTCCATCAGAGTTAGCTCTCCAAGTGAAGGGATTTCATTGGACTTCTGTATGCATGGCTCTCTAACTTCAACAATCCACTAAATCTTTGTAGACTGGGTACGTACCTTGTTTTGGGCACTTGGGTGAGATTATTGTTTCTCTACCTTTGTACATTGGATTATGAGTTAGTGGATTGGACGCCTCTGTGATCGTCCCCCAGACGTAGATACACACCGTATCGACCTGGGTAAACATCTTGTGTGTTGCTTTGTGTCTTTTACTCTTTCTGCAAACTTCTCAATGATATATCTAACTGACTGAGATCGTCGTTAAATCAGTCAGTCTATTTCATCAGTAGTTTAATCCAATTAATTTGATTAAAATGAGGAAATGCAAAATTACATGTGGTATCAGAGCTTTTAAGTCTACAGAGTGACTTGATCCGTAAGGGAATATTTATTTTGCATTGCTCTCTTTTTATTGGAAGCACCTCTGTGTGTCGGTTGGCAGTTTTGCTTGCTTGTGTGGTTGTTTGTTATTCAGGATGGATGCAAGTATGAAGCCACCAGAATTGGATGGTCACAACTACTCTTTCTGGAAGGCTAGTATGGAGATCTATCTCCAGGCACAAGGTACCAGGGTTTATCGTATTGTCCTCTCTGGATGCAGTCGTCCAACCATTCAGAATGCTGATGGAACCACTGAGCCATAGCCTGTCGAGAATTGGACAGAAGATGAAATGTCTGCCTCTAATCTGAACAACAAAGCACTAAACTCTATCGTAGGATCTCTGTATGAATCTGTCTTTACCTTAGTCATGGGGGTAAAAGAAGCAAAACGAGTATGGGAAATTCTTGAAACTAGATTTGATGGTACCAGTGATGTCAAGCAATCAAAGCTTCAAATGGTACTCTCAGAGTTTGAAGCTCTTAGAATGAACGAAGAGGAAACTATTTCAGTCTTTCACAGTCGGGTTCAGAATCTGATGAATAGAGCCTCAATTCTTGGTGAACTATTCACCGATGAGAGAGTAGTCAAAAAGATCCTTTGGTCTTTGCCAAAACGCTTCCGAATGAAAGTAACTGCTATTCAGGAACACACAGGCTGGGAAAAGAAGAGTGTGGGAGAACTTATGGGAAGTTTACACACATATGAACTGGAAGTGTTGGCTGATGATGATCTTGTTGTCAACAGAAAAGGCAAGTTAGTGGCTTTTGTTGCTGCAGCTTATCGAGAATCTGACACAGATGACATAGATGATGAAACCCTAGCCCTGCTAACCAAGAATTTTAAGAAGATCTTGAAAGGTTTTAACAAAAAGAGTCAAGGACAATCTACCAGGACACAATACAAAGGCAGTAACTTCTCATATCAGAAAGTAGAAACACCATCTTTCTCACAGAACAATCAGTCCCAGACTGGCCGAACAAGACAAACCAGAAGCAGTTCGACTAATACAGGTAGATCTCTCAACCGGTCAGTGCAGTGTCGAGAGTGTGAAGGTTTTGGACACATACAGGCTGAATGTGCAACTTACCTCAAGAGGAAGAAGGCTATGTCTGTGGCTACGTTAAGTGGTGATGAGGAGGAAGCATCTAATGATCAGTCAGATGACAATGTGGGAAACTTTGTGGCCTTCTTTACTGCTACAGAGAATCAGTCAGACGAAAATGAATCTGATGGAGAGTCCTATATATCGACAGATGATTTTAAAGAGAGGCATACTCAACTTGAAATGGAATTTGCTAAGCTTGTTGCAAGCTGGGAACAACTGGTGAAAGTTATTAAAAATCTGAATGAAGAACTGAAGCAACGGGATGATCTTCTGAAGTAACTAAACACAGATCTTGGCACAAAAGAAGATCTTATCACTCGGATAAGATCTCAAGAAGGAAAACTGATAAAGGAATTGGAGGATCTGAAGAAGAATATCAAGATGATGGATACCATATCAACTCTAGATAAAATTTTGGACTCTGGCCGAAATCCAAATGATAAAAAGGGTCTTGGTTTTGAATGAGGAGAACCTTTGAAAAATATTCCTATGTTTGTCAAAGAGGGTATGCAAATTGGTACACCAGCTCAAAGCTATGAACTAGGTCAGTCATCCAGGTCTGTCTAGATAAATGAAAAGAGGAAGGTACATGCTCAAACTGCAAACAATGACTTTGGCAGAGCAGTGTCTCAATCTCAGTACTCAAAGTTCAAAACTAAATATGCCAGAGTCAGACAATATACACCCATCTGTCACTACTGTCAAACAAAAGGTCACACTCAACCTGAGTGTTATTTTTTCTATAGTGATCAAAGAAAGGAAAAATATCAGAACAAGACTATTACACCGTTCACAAGACAGGTCTGGGTCAGGAAGTCAGAAGTAATATGCTATCCCACTATAGTTCTGACTGCTTCTACAACTGAAGCGAGATGGTATTTCGACAGTGGTTGTTCAAGACATATGACAGGAAATGTCAAGTGTCTTATGGTTGTTCAACCTAGCAGTGGTTCAGTTACATATGGAGACAGACAAAAAGATAAAATAGTTGGAAAAGGTACCTTAAATGTACCAGGTTTACCTCATTTAGAAGAAGTTCTATTAGTCAGTGGTCTGAAAGCAAACCTTATTAGCATCAGTCAGTTGTGTGATCAAAACTAGAATGTGTGCTTCAATCGTAACTGCTGTAGAGTCAGTGACAAATCTGATCAACTGGTAATGGAAGGAACACGATCCTCAGACAACTGTTACGTTCTGACTAACGAAAATGCATGTCGCCTATCAAAATATGATGAATCAAAACTCTGGCATAGACGACTGGGTCACATAAACTTCAGAGATATGGATAAAATGATCAAACTAGATGCTGTGTGAGGGATGCCTAAGATCGGAATAGAACAGGAAGGAGTCTGTGGTGCATGTGCCATTGGGAAAGAAATAAGGACCCCTCACAAAGCAGTAAAAGTTATCACTACTGAGAGATGTCTAGAATTGGTTCATATAGACCTCATGGGACCAACACAGACTAAAAACATTGGCGAAAAGAAATACATATTCGTGTGTGTAGATGACTTCTCTCGGTTCAGCTGGGTATACTTCCTAAGAGAAAAATCTGAAGCCTTCAATGCCTTTAGAACCTTGTGCATAAGGGTTCAAAAAGAAAAAATGAGCCTATAATAAAAATTTAAAGACTGAGAAGTGATCATGGAAAAGAATTTGAAAACTCCTTGTATTCAGATTTCTGCTCCGAGAATGGTATAGCCCATGAATTCTCAGCTCCCAGAACAGCTCAACAAAATGGTGTGGTGGAAAGAAAGAATCGAACCTTGCAGGAAATGGCTAGAGTTATGTTACATGCATCACATCTGCCACAACGTTTCTGGGCTGAAGCAGTACACACAGCCTGTCATACCGTAAATAGAGTCTACCTCAGACCAGGTACGACCAAAACACCATATGAGATCTGGAAGGGAAAGAAGCCGAACTGGAAGTATTTTCATGTGTTTGGGACAAAGTGTTACGTGCTGATCGATAGGAAACATAGAGGGAAGTTTGAACCTAAGAGGGATGAGAACATCTTTCTTGGGTACTCTCCAAACAGTCGAGCTTATAGAATCTACAACAAAAGAACTCAATCTGTAATGGAATCAGTAAATGTTGTTATAGATGACAATCCTGAAGAATCTGTAGAAACATCAGTAACTGATCCAGAGACAGATCCTCCTCACATTGAGTTAAATACAGCCGAGGACATCTGTCCGCCCAAAACACAAGATTCGTCAGATGAAGATCAAGAAAGTTCTGAACAGGAGACCATGCTCACTGATGATGTGGCTAAGAACAAGCCCACCAGAACTCAGAAAAATCATCCATCAGACAACATTATTCGCGATCCAACAGATGGGATGAAAACAAGGTACAGGATGAGAAATAATCTGATAGAAATATTCGGATCTGCCTGCTATACCTCAAAAATAGAACCAAGAAATATAAAAGAAGCTTTACAGGATGATCTGTGGATCAAGGCTATGCAAGAGGAGCTACACCAATTTGATCGGAATCATGTTTGGGATCTAGTACCAAGACCTGATCGTGTTAACATAATTGGAACAAAGTGGATCTTCAAAAATAAAACTGATGAAGCTGGAAACATTGCTAGAAACAAAGCTCGGTTGGTTGCTCAAGAATACACTCAGATAGAAGGAATTGACTATGAGGAAACGTTTGCCCCTGTGGCAAGACTAGAGTCGATCAGAATTTTGTTGGCAGTCGCATGTATTATAGAGTTCACACTATTTCAGATGGATGTTAAGACAACATTTTTGAATGGGTACCTGCATGAAGATATCTATGTGGCTCAACCAAAAGGTTTTGAAGATCCAAATCATCCATCTCATGTCTACAAGCTCAGAAAAGCTCTCTATGGACTCAAACAAACTCTAAGAGCATGGTACGAACGACTGACACAGTATCTGTTACACCATGGATATAAGCGAGGGAGTGTTGACAAAACTCTGTTCGTCAAAACTACTGGAAGTCATGTCACCATCGCTCAGATTTATGTGGATGACATTGTCTTTGGCTCTACATTACAAAAGTACACTGATGATTTAGTAAAAGTCATGAAGGAAGAATTTGAAATGTCCATGGTTGGCTAACTGACTTATTTCCTAGGGCTGCAAGTTAAACTAAAGGGTACTTTACCTCACAGGAAAAGTACGCTAAGAATTTGGTCAAGAAGTTTGATCTGGAATCGCGTAAACCATCCAGGACACCTATTTCTACAACCACGAAAGTATCTAAAGATGACACTGGTGCATTAGTGGATAACACAGTCTACCGAATTCTGATAGGAAGTCTGCTGTATTTAACCGCTAGTCGGTCAGACATAATGTTCAGTGTTGGAATATGTGCAAGGTATAAATCTGATCCAAAAGAATCACACCTGATAGTTGCTAAACGAATTTTGAAATATATAAAAGGAACAATTCAATATGGGCTATGGTACTCCAAGGACAGTGAACTTAGTCTGGTTGCATAATGTGATGCTGATTGGGCAGGAAATATTGATGACAGAAAGAGTACTTCGGGTGGATGCTTCTTTGTTGGTAATTCAAATTGGGAAGCAATTGAAAGCACCAGGAGTAGATTGGGAGCCAATTACAAGTCAAAGTCAATTAGGAGCCAATTAAAAAGGAGAAATTCAAATTGGGTGCCAATTACAAGTCAATTGCAATTGGGTGTCAATTACAAAGGAGAAATTCAAATTGGGAGGAAGTTCACAACCAATTTGAAGTCTGATAACACCCAGACGTGAGAATAAAGAAGATGAAGATGAACTTACAGTAAAAAGTATTCTCACAAGGAAAATACTAGTTTAACTAGTATGGGATTAAATTAAAGAATATTTTTTAAATCCCAAAGATACAAGGACCACTTCAGAGCTAATCAGAGAAGCCGTTCTACACCCAGATATTTCCACTCAACGTAAAACCAAAGGAATATCAGATGAAGTTTGGGAAACCATTCGCATGAAGTTCAAGCTCTCAAATGGCTAGCTTATCCTTTCTGACAACTTTGCAGAAGATAAGATAAGATCTCTGACAAGAAGATACAAGATTTCAAAAATGAGATCGTCTCTTTCCAATGGGAAGATCCTCATTACCAGCTATAAAATGATGAAGATATGAAGACATGAAGATCGATCAGAGTACACGAACTCACAAACTCAAGAGCAGAAAATACGAGCAATAGAGCTTAAAAGAGCATAGAGCAAAAATCCCATTTGGTACAGAGCATACCAAAAATCTTCAAGTGAGAAGTGAGAAAAGAAAAAGAACTCAGAGAGCTTCAAAGAAAATATTCGGAGAGTTCTTAAACAGAGCAAAGCAGAGCATAAAAATCAAGTGCTTTACTTGATACACTCAAAGAGAGAAAACACTCAGAGCATTCAAGAGAAATTATTCCAGAGTGTGTTATTCTTCATCAAAGAGACCTGCGCATCATTGAAGATCAACTACAGAGTCTCAAAAGTTGGAAGCAAGACAACACTTGTTTTGGAGCAAAACAAGAAAAGGGAGGAAAGTAGCACGGAGCTGTGAAATCCTGGATTGTCACACGGAGCTGTGAGATCTGAAGCAGCAGTGTTGGAGGCACTGGGCGTGATTAGTGCGAGCTTTGTGATCAAAGCACTAGATCACGGGATACGTTTCGACCGGAGTGTGGAAGACGGGGGAGAAGTAACGCGGAGTCGTGAAATCCTGGGATAGTAGCGCGGCGACGTGAAACCCGAAGCAGCAGTGTGGTGTCACTGGGGCGTGATTAGTGCGGGCTTTGTGATCAAAGCACTAGATCACGGAAATTCATTGTATCTTGGAACCAAAAAGTGGTGGATATAGTGAATTGCTCTTGGAGATAAGAGCAAGTGGAGTAGGAAGATTACACCACCTCGCAAACCACTATAATTGTCTTGTGTTCTTTACTGCTTTCTTTACTTACTGCTCTTTATTTAACTGCTCTACACGAGATATACTGCTCACACAATCTCACACACACTTTATCTTTATTTAATTCCGCTGTGCACCATACTCTAACAATCTAGTTAAGAGTTTTGGTTTATCTCTGGCTTAGCAATTGTTGTGCTGTGCGAAAAAGTTTGAAAGTCTATTCACCCCCCCCCCCCCCTCTAGACTTTCACCTTACCTCTTTTGGGACCAATAATTGGTATCATAGCCTGTAGCCTATTTGAGTCAGTTTATACCAACCTTTGGTATTAAAACACGTTGCCTAACTGGGTTAACTGTTTTTTACTGCTAGGCTGATCCATTCTACAAAGTGTGTGAATTGGATTAATCTTTCATATCTCTCGTGATGATGATGAAGAAAGATTTAGCTCAAAATCTATTATTCTCACTTGATAAATTTGATGATTGGAAAGTTCGTATGCAAGTACACTTATCGGCTTTACACGATGAAATGTGGGAAGTTATTTCCACTGGCCATATCGAAATATTGAAAGTCAATATGGCATTTGTTATATCACCGGATGCTCCACAGTACGTACAAAAGCCTAAACCGGAATGGACATCGGACGATAGAACGCGGAATAATCTTGACAATATTGCCAAGGATATTCTATTCAAGGCCGTTGATGATACAATATTTCCGAAAATCCGAAAGTGTGCTACTGCGAAAGAAATATGGGAAACTCTCATCAAGATTGGCGAAGGAGATGAACAAGAAAAAGGCAATAAGCTCACAATCGCCATGAAGAAGTTTGAAGATTTCAAAATGCTCTCAAATGAAAGTGTTGCAGACATGGAAGCTCGAATGATCAAAGTTCTTGGAGAGATTAGTGATCTTGGCAAAAATATTAGCCAAAAGAATTTAATCTCAAAATCCTACGAGGCTTGCCATCTGCATGGGATATGAAGGTTACGGCTATGCGCGATCACCGAGATCTAAGAATGTTGTCAACAGACAAACTATTTAGTGATCTAAAAGCATATGAGTTCGAAATGAAGGCCAAAGATGATGATGTTCATGAAGCTCGAAATACTGCTCTAATGGCCGAACAACCGTCAACCACCAGGTCAGTAGAAAATAATGTTGATTTTATGACTGACGAACAGTTTGCTCTTTTTGTTAAAAAATTTAGAAGGTTTATGCGAAAAGGAGACAAACAAAATTCTGCTCATGGAAAATTCATCTCTCGCATAACACAAGAAGAAAAAGTCGAAGAAAACAAGGATTTATGCTACAATTGCCGCAAACCCGGACATTTTAAAATAAATTGTCCATATCCGATCGTTAGCAAGTATCAAGGCAAAAATGTTGAAACTACGCCGAACAAATCCGAAAGCAAAAGGTTCAAGCGCGACAAAAGAAAAGCTCTCGTTAGCAACGAACCAAACGAAAATGATGATTCAGAGGATTCATCAAGCGATGAAAGTTCATGTTCGGATGATGATACGGCGCTAGTATGCAAGTCAATTGAGTTGAGTACAAGTGAAGATTGTTTTATGGCTCTTGGAGCAGAGGAAGAACAGGTAACATTTAATTCTTTCAATTCTGTTAATTCTTCTTTTTCTCGTGAATCTATTGACAATCTAATGCGAGAATGTCAAGAGATTATGCTCACTCATCCTCAACTCAAGAAGCGCAATAATATTCTAATTCTTGAAAAAGAAGAAATGAATAAAAAATTGCAAGATGCTTTACTTGAAGTGAGTAAATTGAAGAATGAAAATATTCATCTTCAAGAAGAGTGTAAAGCAAGAGAGGTTAGAGAACATAATCTTCGGGCAACTATTGCTACGTTCACTAATTCGTCTAAAATTATAGATTAAATGGTGAGCATGCAAAAGCCATCAGGAGACAGAACCGGAATCGGTTATGACTCCACATGTTCTCAAACCCCTCAAAATCTGTCTAATTCTACTACTACTTTAAATAATAAAGTTCAAGTGGTAAAATTTGTTAAAAGTCAGAATAGCACAATGAGACAAGGACTTGGCTATCATGAAAAAGCAAAGTTGAATGTTGAAAGGCGGAAACAATTTGATTACACGGCAAAGCAACAAAAATTCTTCAAGCAAAGATATGCCAAAGAGTCAAGTGCAAAAAGATTTCATAGAAAAGAGGGAAGCTTTTCTTGAAATAAAGTTGGGAGATTTTATCCCACTCAAAAGGATTGGTTGTGCAATAGATGTAATGTTTTTTATAGACCAAAGCAACCATTCTCTTCCCAGGTGCCAAAATGTAAAAATGTTTTTCAAAACCCGGCGCCAAAAATATTTTCTAAAGTGAGTTATGATTATCATATCTCTAATGGTTACAAATCGCCTCATCTTAATTCAATAAGATCAAGGTGGGTTTGGTTACCTAAAATCACTAACAGTAAAGGACCCAAGCAAGTATGGGTACCTAAAGTTAATTAATCTTTTTTTGCAGGATATTTGGTACATCGATAGTGGCTGCTCACGCCACATGACTAGAAATAAATCATATCTAGTGAATTTCAAAGAAACCGATGGACCAAAAGTTATATTCGGAGGAAATCAAAATTATGGAATTACAAAAGGAGTTGGCACGATCAAGAAAAATGGATTAAAGATTGAGGATGTTTCTTTCGTTGAAGGATTGAAATTTAATTTGTTGAGCACTAGTCAATTTTGTGATAAAGGCTATCTTGTAGAATTTTCTAAAGATAATTGCCTAATCAAAAATGAGCTCACAAATGAGATTGTTCTATCTGGAAAAAGGTGAAAGAATATGTATGTTGTTGATTGGAGCACAAGCAAAGATTCAGTGTGCTTAATGGCCAAAAATTCGAATGAAGCTAATTGGGAATGGCACAGAAAGCTCAACCACTTAAACTTCAAGACTATCAATCAGCTTGCAAAGAAAAATCTAGTAGAAGGCTTGCCAGATGTTATCTTCAAGAAGGACCAAGTGTGTGATGCATGCCAACGCGGAAAGCAAATCAAATCTTCATTCAAATCAAAAACACACGAGTCAACGTCAAGACCACTAAGCTTACTACATATGGACTTATTTGGACCGGTTGATCCAATAAGTGTAAGTGGTAAGATATATACTCTCGTTGTTGTCGATGATTTTTCCAGGTACACTTGGACCGTGTTTCTCAAGAAGAAAAATGAAGTTGGGCAAGTTCTACCGAAGCTGTTGAAGCAACTACAAAATGAGAAAGAATTGCAAATATCAAAAATACGAACAGATCGCAGAACCGAGTTTGTGAATGGCGTTATACAAGCTTTTTGCAATTCACATGGAATTTCTCATCAATTATCTGCCGCAAGAACACCGCAACAAAACAGTGTTGCCGAAAGAAGAAATCGGATGCTCAAAGAAGCCGCACGAGTGATGATTAGTGTTGCCGGTCTCCCGAAACGATATTGGATAGAAGCCATCAACACTGCTTGTTACACGCAAAATCGAAGCATGATCCATAAGCAGTACAAGAAGACGCCATATGAGCTTTATAAAGGGAGAAAACCAAATATTGGTTATTTTCATATTTTTGGATGCAAATGTTTTATTCATATTAATGATAAATTGCATCTAAAAGCTTTTGATGAGCGTGCAGATGAAGGAATTTTTCTAGGATATTCGACTACCAGCAAGGCGTTCAGAGTTCTGAATAAAAGATCAATGGTGGTTGAAGAATCCATACACGTGGTATTTGATAAAAAATCACAGATCAAAAATGATGCTCTGGGCGAAGAATTCGAACAAAATGGTAACAAGTCATATTGATTTTTGTGATACTAATGCTACGTGTGAAGATGATGTTTTGCAGGGAATGGATGAGTTGGAAATTAATTCTCTAGAAAATCCCATCCCTCATCCAGAAGAAGTTGGAAATTCGTTTAATAATAATTTTGGAGGTGATGCCGCACGTGAAAATGGAGATGCAGTACGGGTTGAGGTTGGTGATCCAATTAGTGATCAAGTTACTGGTGAAGTTAGTGGTCAATTCCAAAATCAATTAAATATGGAGATTCGAACCAACACTTCCAATACACAACAAATGGATCCACCCAGTACCATGCACCCATTTGAACCAGATTTAAGATGGCTCAAAAATCACCCTCCAGAATAAATTATTGGGAATATTCATGAAGGCATGAAAACAAGATCATCTACCATGGAAGCATTGTTCACGTGTTATCTATCTCAAATTGAATCGAAAGAAGTGGACGAAGCTCTTAATGATCTGGATTGGATAAATGCTATGCAAGAAGAGCTCGATCAATTCAAAAGAAATGATGTTTGGGAACTTGTTCCAAGATCGGTGAACCACAATGTTGTAGGAACCAAATGGGTCTTCCGGAACAAAGCAAACGAAGAAGGCGTGATTGTTAGGAATAAAGCAAGGCTCGTTGCAAAAGGATACTCTCAAGAAGAAGGAATAGATTTTGATGAAACTTTTGCACCGGTAGCCGGACTCAAAGCAATCAGAATTTTCCTAGTCTACGCCGCACACAAAGATTTCACCGTTTATCAAATGAACGTGAAAAGCGCATTCTTGAATGGTCTACTCGAAGAAGAAGTTTATGTCGAACAACCCCCATGTTTTGAGGTAAAAGGCGAAGGTGATAAAGTCTACAAACTTAAAAAGGCATTGTATGGGTTGAAACAAGCACCTCGAGCTTGGTATGATACTTTGTCAATGTTCTTGATAAGCTGTGGATTCACCAAAGGCCTTGTTGACAAAACTATATTTAGAATTCAAGATGGTGATCATATTTTATTAGTGCAAATCTATGTTGATGATATTATTTTTGGAAGCACTAACAATTCTTTGTGTGAGAAATTTTCGAAGCTTATGCAGAATAAATTTGAAATGAGCATGATGGGTGAATTGAATTACTTCTTGGGTTTACAAGTCAAACAACTGAAAGAAGGAATATTCATCAATCAAGCAAAGTACACCCGCGACTTGATAAAGAAGTTTGGCCTTGATGGAAAATCATCGATCAAAATTCCAATGAGCACTTCAATAAGGCTAGACAAAGATGAAGATGGAAAGGATGTCGATCAAACAAAATATAGAGGAATGATTGGTTCTCTTCTATATCTTACTGCAAGCAGGCCAGACATTTCTTATGCTGTGGAAGTGTGTGCAAGATTCCAAGCAAATCCTAAAGAAAGCCACCTCACCTCATACGATATCTAAAAGGCACAATCAATGTTGGATTATGGTATCCAAAAGGTACAGATTTTACTCTAACGGGTTTTTCAGATGTGGATTTTGCAGGTTGCAAAATAGACAGAAAAAGAACTTCCGGGACATGCCAGTTCTTGGGGGGAAGGCTTGTTTCTTGGTTCAGCAAAAAGTAAAATTCAATTGCAACTAGTACCGCCGAGGCCGAATACATTGCTGCAGGAAGTTTTTGTGCGCAAATTTTGTGGATGAAGCAACAATTGAAGGATTACAGAGTTAATTGTGATGACGTTAGTATTTATTGTGATAATACTAGTGCAATCGCTATCACTCACAATCATGTGCTTCACTCAAGAACCAAACATATCGACATTCGATATCACTTCATAAGGGATCACGTTGAAAAGAAAGATCTGAAGATCGAATATATCCCTACGGAAAACCAAGTTGCTTATATTCTCACGAAGCCTTTATGCGAAACAAGATTTTCTACCTTAAGGCACGAGTTGGGAATGATCGAAATGAGCTAAGTATTACTGGACTTAATCTCTCTATTTAAATTGATACTTGTGCTCAAAATAAATTGTTTTACATGAATAAATTGTTTTATGTGATTATATGCATGTGTTTTTTCGAAATTTTTATATGATAAAATTGCAATATGTGTTAGGAATTTAATTGTGTATTTGCATGTGTTATTTAACGTGAAATCATATGCCATGCAAATTAATTTGATGAAATGTGCATTTCGTGATTTATTTGTCAATTTGTTTAAAATTGCGTGTTTTACTGTGTTAATTAGTTTATGAGTATGTGTTCATGTTTTTGTAAATTAATTAATTTGTCTGCATGAACAATTTGCTCTAAAAAGTGATTTATCGTGTTAATTCAAATATATGTGCATAATGTGATTTAATGTGTTTAAATCTTTTATTTTATGTGTTTCGTGCATATATGTCTATATGATATAATTTGTTTTAGAAAACTGAAAGTTAATTGTTTGTTAGTTTCTAAAATTCTTTTTTTGGAATCTGATTAGTGTGCTTTTTATATGAAGTTGTTTCTAATTACAAAATTGGAATATCTGTGTTAATTTTGTTAGTTTCCAAAATTTGTTTTGATTGGAAATTACCGTGTATGTGTTTAATATATATTGGTATGTGTGATTAATTATTTGTGGAGTAATTTTTGCTACTAACGAGATGTTTGAGTGTGATTATGTTTGTGGTACACGATTTTGAGAAGGAAATCAGGAGATAAAGGAGGAAAATTGAAGTTTAATTGGGTATCAAACCTCCACACATAAACTCCTACCCTTTCTAAACCTCCACCTAACCTAAACCTCCCCCCATAATCCTCTCTTAGATCAAATCTTTCCAAACAGATTTACCCTCTCTCTCAATCGACACCCACATCTCGCCTGTCAGAAAAATCACTCTCTTAATCGATCCCCATAAACAAATCTCAAGGAGATCAGAACCCAAATCCTTCCTAAGTGTCTCTTCAAATCTCCACCCTCTACACCTTACGTGCATTGGGTATTTCTAAAGAGGTGTGAGCATTAAATGCTCTTGTCTGCTAATGATTTTCTCTTTCCTCGTAACACCCTCTATCAGATGACTCATCTACCCTAAATTCACCCAATTGACACACCTCAACCAAAGGGCACAATTGAGAAATCTCTTTTCTCTCTCTTAAATCCGAAAAACCCCTTCGAGTCATCCTCCTCATATAAACCCTTCACTTATATCTCAAAAACTCTTTCTGATCTTAAGAATATCAGAAAAACTCTCTCTCAAAAATTATCTCCCTTCTATCTATCGATCTGATCATCATGGCTCAATCTGCAAGAAAGCAAATCGATCCCATCCTAGCCCTCTCGCAACAAGTGACTAATGGGATGGTACTCAACCTTGAGTTTTTCAAACTAGGTTCTACCAACAAGGACACGGCCGAGAAAATTCTTCAAGCTTTAAAAGAATGCGGACTGTTTGATTTGTTCACCTACAACTACTTTGGAACCTTTGAAGAAGATGTAGCCGAATTTTATCTACATGCAGTCTTGGAAAAAGATTCAATTAAATCTAGAGTTGGAGGATCAAAAGTTTCGATCACTGAGAATGACATACACAAGTGCTTCAGCTTTCCTGAATCTCAGATAATGCCAGAATCTCACAGCTATGTTGTTCAAAATTTTTGGAACGAGATTCGTGGTCCTACGGCTCCAATTTTCTCTGATGTATCCACTCATAAGAATGTATTGAAGTTTGAATATGAGATGTTGGTGGACATGATTTACAAGATTCTTGAACACAAACTGGGAAGTACTGAAGATTTGACTGCATCAACAGTGTGCCTGATGGACGGAATTATGAAAGGGATAAAATTCAAATGGGCAAAATTTATCTACAGGAAGATGGTTATATTTGTGCATGCTGCCAAACCAATGAAGAAACCTGCTGTGGTGGACCGTTTCTATCAAAATGTTGGATATGGTCTCATCATTGGAGAACTGCTAAGGAAGAAGACAATTCCAATGAGAAAACACAAAAATATTGAAATTTACATAGCACTCTTCAGAAAATTCAGTCCGAATTTTGGAAAAAGGTCAAGCCAGAGAAGAGGACAAGAAGGTGGGAGTTCTACAAGTTCAAAGACACCTCAAAGCTCAAGAATGAGAAGCAGCAAAGCTATCTCAGCCTCAAGTAATCAAATTGGATCAAGTAATCGGTCCGGAAGAGATCAAGAAGCCATCAGTATGGCCATGACTGTTGCTCCAGTCAAATATGCCGAACCGAACATGTTGGCTGAAGGAGTTGACGATACAACAAGAATGGAATTTGTAGGAGTTGATGTGCAAGTTTCTAATGATCTACAACGAAGGCTCTCGAGTCAATCTGCAGCCGATGGAAGTGCAGGACCTATAGTTTTTGACTCAGCTCTCATTCAAGATGATCCAGAGCTGCTAAGAGAATTAATAATGGTGCAAACTTGGAGAGAATGGAAACTTGAAAGATATCATTCTTTCATGTCAAAAATCACCCCAGATTTGATACGGAGTGAAGATTTTTCCTTTAAATGGTGTGGAACGAACGTGATGCAAGAAGCACTCAACATGGATTTAAATCAAGTTTATCACATGAAGCTACACGAAAAGGCAGCCAGACAAAATGGAAAAGCACCAATAAAGGGAGGTAGTACAGCTCAAGACCGTATAGTAGAACAAGAAAGACAGAATGAAATTTCACTTCAGTTAGCTCTACAAAGGTCAGTCTATGACACACACCATTATCCAGGTAATACATCTCTTGTGGATAATGAAATTTTTTATGAAAGAACTGAATGGACAGCACTCATTGATGTACCAATCATGAGCACTGAAAATCATATGGACATACCTGTGAAAGTCCATGATGCTTCTTTATTAATATCTGATCTAACCCCCACAACAATTAATGTGAATCTGGAGTGCAATGAACAACTTGTCGGATCCAATGAAGCCGAAGTATCAGTACGAGAAGAATTAAGAGGAGAAGTGTCAGAAGAAAGAAGAAGAGATATACCAGTGGAAGTTGCAGTAGAAGTTGCTACTGAGAGTAGACTGCAAATCACAGAGGATTTATCCAGTGTATTGCCAGTACACCATACCGAGTCTACCATGCCTATCGTGGACCCTGTTCTAGAAAATGAAGAATTATTTGCAGACAATTACACGAGAACAGAAGTATTAGAAGAACAAATTGGTGATCTCAATCAAGAAGCCGAATCACCAGTGGCCGAATCTCAATTGGTGATCTGTATTTGCAAAAGTGGCCGAATCCAGTGATGTTGTTTGTCAAACAATTGGAGAAAAATTGGTTGAACAAAACCAAATGCTAGAACAACAACACACGGATGTACTGGTCAATCTGAAGGAATTAATGGAGCATCAAAATATTTTGAAGACTCAGATTGACAAAGCTGAAAGAATCTTGAAAGGAGAATTGACAAAAGGCTTACTTGAAGTGATTCAGCTCATGAAGAAGGAACGAGAAGCAGCTGAAAAAATCAACAACGAACCCCACTTGCGACAAGTCAAGGCGATTCAAGATCAAGAAAGCCGAATCAACAAACTTGAAGTTGAGCTCACAGTTGCAACAAACAAGCTGGAAAATGTACAAACTGTTTCTATTGAAACACACAATAGTGTTGAAGCTGTGAAGGCAAACCAAGACCAAGATTGTAAAACCCTTGCATTTTTGGTTGATAACGCCAAAAGGGGGGAAGAAATTCTCAGTCACTTGGCTTTGCAACAACAAGAATTTATTCTTGGAAGCCAACAACAGCCAGTAATACTGACTCAAGGTAGAGGCCGAAGCCGCGGACAATCCTCACAAGGACCATCTCAGATTGGTTTTGCTCAGTTCGCGAATCCTAGTCTTGGTACGAGTACATCGAAGGTTGCTGAAACTCGTGGCTGGTTTGATTGCGCAAAAGGTACCGCCACTCAGACAACAATATGGATTAAGGAAAATTTACCAAGCATGATCAAGAAATGGCCTACAGCCGATCAAGCCCAATGGATCTCGGACAAAAATAAAGAAGAAGAAGGAAAACGGAGAAGAACCTAGATGTGGTATGAACTAAGAGATTTCATTGGAAATATGGGCATGAATCTTGGAGAAGAAAGAAGCTTCGAAGAATGTGTCTTATGGTGGGAAACCGGAGTTCTTCCGGGCAACAATATCAAAGAAGCTTTTGGATATTACATGGCCGGGCAACTTACAAAGAAATTTTAGAATGCAAAGTTCAAAGATGATTTCTTCAAGCTCAGAGAACATGTCAAGGAAATTTTGAAGAAAGACATGGGAGTGAAGAAACCCAGAAGGTAATCTGAAAAATCTCTTAAACTGATGTTTTCGCTATTTTCGAACCTCTGTTGTGTTTTTCTCTAAAATAATTTGAAATATCTCAATAATAATTTCCTATGGTCTATTTTGAGTTTAGTATTTTATTTGTCTTTTGTAATTAGACCTTCGTGAATTAAAAAGACAAGGAATGTCAAAACGGACATAAAAATTAAAAAAATTGATGATGATCGAAAAATAAAAATAATACAAGATGCGTTTAGGACCTTGTCAAAAAATTAATTCACAAGTTTTTCTTTTGATTGTGTCTAGAAAACCACTTGTTAAACTCATCTTGGCTTTGTCAAATAAAATTGAGCAAAATGATTATTTTTCAAAGACTTAAAGCCAATGACTGAGTATAGGATTTGGCATTATCAAAAGGGGGGAAATTGTTAGGAATAAAGTGTAATGGTTTTGATATGCCAAATATGTATTTGTAGATCCCCCAATTTTATTTATAGGTTTGGTAGAGTCTTAGACCATGATCGGGAAATTATTTAAGTTGCAAAAAAGAAAAACAGAGGAAGATGCATGAAAATACAAGAAGAAGATATCAAGCCGAAAATCAAGAAATTGTCTGGAGAAAATGACAAATTAAAGAAGTAGTTGAATAATATGATATTCACGTCAAAGCTACTCAAGAAGATATCCCAGAAGAATTTTCGTGAAAGAAAATTAAGTTTGGAAGAATGCATGAATTTGACTTGGAGATCAAGCATCTATGGAAAGAAAGGAGTACATCAAATATGATTGGAGATTTAACGAATAGGCTGTACGGACGAAGTGGAAAATGCTTGATATGATATGTGAAATGGCTCAAGTTCAAAACTCACCATCAACAATTTCACAAGGTAAAATTTGAGAAGCCAAAATTAATTAAGTCTGAGTTGGGCGCTAGTTTGCCTTTGGGCGCTGATTACAAGTGGCAATTGAGATGCAATTGCACTTGGGAGCCGAGTAGAATTGAAAATGCAATTTCAAGTTGGGGAGCCGAGTAGAATTGAAAATGCAATTTCAAGTTGGGGACCGATTCAAAGAAGACAATTGAGGTTGTAGTATGTGATGCAATTCCAAGTTGGGGACCTATTCAAAGAAGACATGGAGATCAAATTGAATTGAGATGAAATTCAATACCAGGAGAAGTCTGGGAAGCAATTGAAAGCACCAGGAGTAGATTGGGGAGCCAATTACAAGTTAAAGTCAAATTGGGTGCCAATTACAAAGGAGAAATTCAAATTGCGAGGAAGTTCACAACCAATTTGAAGTCTGAGAACACCCAGACGTGAGAATGAAGAAGATGAAGATGAACTTACAGTAAAAAATATTCTCACAAGGAAAATACTAGTTTAACTAGTATGGGATTAAATTAAAGAATATATTTTAAATCCCAAAGATACAAGGAACACTTCAGAGCTAATCAGAGAAGCCGTTCTACACCCAGATATTTCCACTCAACGAAAAACAAGAGGAATATCAGATGAAGTTCGGGAAACCATTCGCATGAAGTTCAAGCTCTCAAACGGCTAGCTTATCCTTTCTGACAACTTTGAAGAAGATAAAATCTCTGACAAGAAGATACAAGATTTCAAATATGAGATCGTCTCTTTCCAACGGGCAGATCCTCATTATCAGCTATAAAATGATGAAGATATGAAGACTTGAAGATCGATCAGAGTACACGAACTCACAAACTCAAGAGCAGAAAATACGAGCAATAGAGCTTAAAAGAGCATAGAGCAAAATTCCCATTTGGTACAGAGCATACCAAAAATCTTCAAGTGAAAAGTGAGAAAAGAAAAAGAACTCAGAGAGCTTCAAAGAAAATATTCTGAGAGTTCTTAAACAGAGCAAAACAGAGCATAAAAATCAATTGCTTTACTTGATACACTCAAAGAGAGAAAACACTCAGAGCATTCAAGAGAAATCATTCCAGAGTGTTTTATTCTTCATCAAAGAGACCTGCGCATCATTGAAGATCAACTACAGAGTCTCAGAAGTTGGAAGCAAGACAACACTTGTTTTGGAGCAAAACAAGAAAAGGGAGGAAAGTAGCACGGAGCTGTGAAATCCTGGATTGTCACACGGAGCTGTGAGATCCGAAGCAGCAGTGTTGGAGGCACTGGGCATGATTAGTGCGAGCTTTGTGATCAAAGCACTAGATCACGGGATACGTTTCTACCGGAATGTGGAAGATGGGGGAAAAGTAACGCGGAGTCGTGAAATCCTGGGATAGTAGCGCGGCAACGTGAAACCCGAAGCAGCAGTGTGGTGTCACTGGGCGTGATTAGTGCGGGCTTTGTGATCAAAGCACTAGATCACGGAAATTCATTGTATCTTGGAACCAAGAAGTGGTGGATATAGTGAATTGCTCTTGGAGATAACAACAAGTGGAGTAGGAGGATTACACCACCTCGCGAACCACTATAATTGTCTTGTGTTCTTTACTGCTTTCTTTACTTACTGCTCTTTACTTAACTGCTCTACACGAGATATACTGCTCACACAATCTCACACACAGTTTATCTTTATTTAATTCTGCTGTGCACCATACTCTAACAATCTAGTTAAGAGTTTTGGTTTATCTCTGGCTTAGCAATTGTTGTGCTGTGCGAAAAAGTTTGAATGTCTATTCACCCCCCCCCCCCCCCCCTCTAGACTTTCACCTTACCTCATTTGGGACCAACACTTTTGAGTCCTCTAGTGAAGATGAAAGGATTCTTGCTGAAGTCTATAGCTCACAAGCCCATGTATCCAAACCCCATATTGTTGAGGTTACTGCGCATCCTGACTCAACCACCTTCAAGATTCGAGAAGTTACCAATCTTCTTGGAAGTTCTTCTGCCCATGTTTCTGACACAAGCCACTCTGTGTCTCCAAGCCCTTCTGCTCATTCCCCATCCAAAGTGACGAGAAAATCCAAACGAAGGAGTGTCCTTGTGAAAGTTGTTGTTGAATCAGGTGATGAAAATCTTGATGTAGCTCAACCTGAAAAGGGAAGAAAGTATGGTGAAACCGTTAAATCTGAAGCTAATCCTCCTGTTCAACAAGTGTTCAAAACCCTGCGGTCATCTGTCAAGCACAAAGGTCCTGCTGTAGTTCCCACATCTTCTACCCGAAAGGGGAAACCAACAACTCACTCCAGAGGACAAAGTATTACACCTGAGGTTCAACCTACTGCTGAGAATCCTGAAACATCTATTTATAGACCTCAGTTTGTCTCCTCTACTGCTCAAGGAAAATGGTCCACGATGATACGGAGAGATCTTATTGTTCAGCGGTCTGTTGATGAACACCAGTTGAACTCTGTTTGCGACATCTTGCCCTTGCTGAGTGAAGTGGGCCTGTTGGAGACTGTCACCTCCATTTGCCTTATTCGAAGCTTCTGACTTATGAGTTCTACTGTAATCTTAATGAGGAGATTGACAATTTGACCAGGACGTGACCAATGCAAATCTTCATTTGAGGTAAATGGTATGTCTTTGGACCTGACATGATAAATGAGTATTAAGGTCTGAAAGGTGTTCACGAAGAAGAGCTCACGGACTGGGATTTGGTGGCAAAGACCCTCACAGGTGGACAAACTGATACATAGTGTAACACCCCGAAATTTTGAAACTTTTAAAAACTTATATAATAAAGATAAATCCTCATTAAATCCCGAAATATAACATAAGAGTATGGGGTGCTATGCCACACCTGAGCTAGAGAACTCAGGTGCATAGGCTAACTAACTAAAATCCTCAATTAATGTCGATACATAAGCATGACACGCAGGCCGAAAGGGAAATTAGCTACTCTACGCATCGGATCTCAAGCGCGCTCTGGGATCTACTCATCTGTGCCTGAAAGCCAAATATATCTGTTCAGCGAGCGATGCTGGTAACCCACTCCAATGCGTTGAAATACAATATAGGTATATATATATATATATAGATATAGGAAAACCATTTTGAAGCAAGAAGATATATACTTAGGAGACTCTAGTTTTAAAACCGGGAATAGACTCAACAAGTAGAGATAAGCACATGAATCAATGATAAACAGTTAAGTAGAGATAACATCATAAGGAATACGCATCTAAGATCACAGTTCACTTTTCAATTCAAACATATCAACATTCAATCATCATTCATATCACATAATCGTTGATGGCGCCACGGGACCAATCGCATGCCCCGAACATGAGGGTTAATGCTTATAGCATTAACACGGCCCCGCAGCACCCTACCTCAGTACCGTGGTATGAGGGGGGTTGATCGCAACCAACCCTTTGAGAACCGCTGACGAACTCAACGTCGGACCACGATCTGACACACCGCTGACGCACCCAGTCGGTGGACCGCGATCCCCTTTACAAGGGAGTACTTACGACCCTACACACCATTGATGCGTACAGTCGGTGGACCGTAGCGGATCAAGCCCGACACACCGCTGAGCTATACTCAGTATGTGGGCGAAGATCCTCGGAGACTACGGTCCTACACACCGATGTCCCATCACTCGGTGGATCGCAGCCAGCCGTAGCCCTACACACCGCCTGATTACTCAGGTCGGTTGACTACAGCCTTCCACGGCTTATTGGCCCTACACACCGCCTGGCGCGGGGTTCAGGTCGATGGGTCATAGCACCGAGGCCCATAGTTGGACCGCACCCCAAGAAGTGAATCAATTTGCCCTTTAGCCACTTCTGAGCCTTAGCTCAGGAACAATCCATTTGGCCTTTAGCCACTTCCGAACCTTTAGTCTAGGAACAATCCATTCGGCCTTCAGCCGCCTTTCGAACCTTAGTCCGGGAACCACCCAATTGGCCTATAACCAAAATGGGGGATCATGCAACACATAACACATAGGAGCACATAGCAGCATATTGGGGGGGGGGGGGGGGGAAAGACATATAAATAAACTTACTTGTGATCATTCACATACTAAGAATAGTCCTAAGGGTTCATACAACTTCCACCGAGGTCAACGGGTTACCAATTCAACTAGCATGCAATCCCTAAGACTCATTTAACCTACGAATGGTACCCGAAATATCAAACTAGACTCAGGCACGACAAACGGGGTCCGTTGGTACACCATGG
Source organism: Ipomoea nil (assembly GCF_001879475.1). NCBI lineage: Eukaryota > Viridiplantae > Streptophyta > Magnoliopsida > Solanales > Convolvulaceae > Ipomoea > Ipomoea nil. Next base: position 656,096 of record NW_017619177.1, on the reverse strand, counting down.
GGAGCGGGGAACATCAAAAGGGGAAGCCAAAGACCCGGGGTGGGGTACGGACCAGCGGGTAGCCGGTGGGTGGGGGTCACCCGCCAGCTGCCCGCCGGAGGGCACTGTTTCGGGCAGCGGGTTACCGGCGGGCAGGCGGCTGCCCGCTGCCGGGCGGTGTCCTTCGGGCAGCGGGTAGGTGGCGGGTTCCCCTACCCCCACCTACCCCCCACTGACTCTTTTATCAAATATTCGTCCCGGGAACCTTCGTGGAACCCGAAACCATGCTTAGACACCTTTAAACACAAATAACGACACCACGTAGGCAATTAACGGATCAAAAGCAAGAATCAAATAGGACTTATCCTATTATGACTTCTAAATATAAACAACACCCGAACATGCGAATTCTCACCCAAATATAAATCAAGAACATCACAATACAAATTCCCAATCCCACCTAGGGCTCTAATCCCACCCAAATCATCAAGATCATATTTTATCTTTAACATCAAGAAATATCAAGATTCGTCAAGAACCATCACATCAAAATCAAGAACTTCTTTTCAACATCAATATCATCAAGATTATCAAGAAAGCATATAAATCATCTTATCAATCATCAAGAACATAACACAATTATCATAGAAGAATTCATAAAGACACAAGAATATAGAGGGAGGCCAAGGAAGGAGATTATAGCGAAGAAAATAGGTTTTGTTGAGACATGGGTTACCTCTTAGCCTTAATTAATTTCCTTGGCTATGAAGGGTCTTTCTTTAAGGTTTCTTCTTTCTTGATTTCTCCTAAGGGAATTCTTGGAACTTCTTGTGTGGTGAGAGATTATTGTGGTGTAAGATCTAGGTGCCTCCTATATCCCTATTTATGTATTTAAGAGTCCTAATTAGGGTCTAGGTGGTATGGGTTTGTTAATTCTATTTCCTATAGGACTAGGGGATTGGTTTTAGGGATAAGGGCCCATGTACCATATTGGACCCCTTTTTAGCTAATTAATGGGTTTTAATTCCCTTTTTAGGGTGGGTGATAATTTAATTTGTGACACCCCAAAAATCCAAATTCAATCCATGGATTAATTGAGTAATTAATCTTATTTCAATTGAGGAATTAATTCCTAAAATCCTGATTTTTAATACTTGAGGACTAGTATTTGACTAGTCAATCCCAAAGTCAAAGTTGTACCTTGAACTTTGAAGGGAGTTCCCTTGTTCCTTACACTTTTTAAAGTTAGTAAGGGTATTCTTGACCTTTCACCTAGTGTTAGTATTGTAACATAACCTAGTAGACATCTTCATTCTACCCCTTACACTTTCTAAAATATTAGCTCTACCTTCTCTCTAGAAAGGTGAGTAGCTTTTCCTCCAAGCTAAGTTGAGACCTTGCCAAGACTTCAAGATTTTCTTCCAAGATTCAACCTTTCACCTATTTGGACATCTAGGAGGGTAAGATCTAAGTCCATCTTGTGTTTTTGGTTTCATCTTAGGTGTCTTTTCTTAAAGGTAGGATCTTTATGATCTTTTGGTTTGTTCTTGAAGTGGGTTTGGAAAGTGAGCCTTGTGAGGAGCTTGTTGAGGTGTAAAGTGAAGTCTTTTAGTCTACAAGAGGTAACCCATGCTCTACTAAAACCTATTTTGCTTACTTATATGTGATTTCTTGGATTCTACTTGTTTTGCTATGAAATGTGAGTGTTTATGAATTTGTCTTGTGAAAATGCATATCTAGAGCTTGTGTTTAGGGTTCTTTTGTGCCATTGCTTGGCATTTCCTATGGTTCAAGTCATTTTGTTGTATTGGGTGAGATTCGGCATGTTTTGGACTTGAATTTGAGCTTGGAGTTGAAAATCCCCGAAGGGATTATTTTGGACACAGGGATGTACCCGCGGGCGGAACGACGGGCAGAGCCCTACCCGCCGCCCACCCGCAAGTACATTGGCCTCGTGGGTAGTGTACCCGTGGGCGGAACCACGGGTAGGGGTCTACCCGTGGGTCCACCCGCGGGGAACACAGTGGTGTTTGATTGGGATTTGTTCCCCATGATTCTTTTGACTCGGTATTTGGTCTTTTGACTTCCCCTTGTTCTTTTGTGGAACTATTTGAGTGTCTTCTTGATGTTTCGTATGTCTAGAACTATGTGGTAGGTATCCATGTAGGACTTTGGTGTCTTGAATCGTGCTAAGTGTTCAACATCGTGTTTCGTTGAACCGTGATGTGTCTTGTGTGTTCCTCAGAACTACCTTTGGTTTATCCGTTTGATGAGCATGCTAGTTCGGTGTCGAAATGCTAGCATGTGTGTTGTTTGTACCTTCCGATTGGTTGATGATAACTTGTGTTATTCATCGTTGATGTTGTTGGGCTATGACCCGTTCCTTGAATGAGTATGTTTCATACCTTCGTTGTGATCTGTTGATTGATTCTTGTTGAGGTGTGATGCGTGTGTGGCTTTACCTGGATTGCACGATTAGTGGTATGGGACACTAGTCACCAAGGTATTGCAGCGGTCCTCGTGGTGGCCGTGACGTGATTATGGAGCTGTGACCTTTGTGTAGGGTTCACGTGATTCTTGGGAGGCATGTGTTGCCGTGTGTGTGTACGGTACCTCGTTAACTATGAAATCGGTGGCTTTGTTAGAGGGACTGTTGGAGGGGGAACGACGATTACCGGGGGAATAAGGTTGGACTTGGTGTACAGGGGTCCTGGAGGTAAAGGTTGGAACTAGATATAAGGTTGGGGGTAGCCATAAGGTTGGAACAGAGCATAAGGAAGTCATATCAACTCGTGATGTGTGATGTCACGAGGGCTTGTGTAGCCGTGGTTGTGTTCTCTCTTGTGACGTGTGTAGTCACAAAGGCATGTGTGCCTAGGCATGTGTTGCCATTTGTCGTGTCTTATTCTTGAGTTGTTGTTGTCCTTTGTGGTCTTGGGATGTGTTCCCGTGTTACCTTTGAGAGTGTTGAGTCTTGTGTTGGTATTTACTCTTGGCTTTACACTTATACATATGTATTCCGTTTCGAAATGATTTTGTATATATATCCTATCTATGTATGATACGTAACAGGTATTGGTGGGTTACCAGCATTATTCGCTGACCGGGCGTCGTCCCATGTTTATTTGTGTTCTTACAGGTGATGTCTAGATGAGAGCGGAGTCTAGTGCCCGATAGTATAGTACCTTTTGCTGGTTTTACGGCCTGTGAGCCGATGTAGTGATAGACTTATGAGTTTGGGATAGTTGTATACCATGCAGATTTGGCCGTAGCGTTTATCATTGTTGGTAAACGTGGCATAACACCCCTGTTTTGGATTTACTTTTATCCAGTTACCTTTTTATCTTCCGCTGTGCTAGTGTTTTGTTGTGATATCTGCATGTGTTAAGGCTTTCTATATAGCATGTTTGGGGGGGTGTTACATAATTAATTTTAATTTAGGGGCCGTAACACGGGGTGTTACACATGACCTACTGGTGATACTGATACTCTGCCCAGCTCGCGCCTCACCTCCAAATATGTCATCTTGCACCGTCTTTCTCTTCACAACTGGCTACCATCTGCTCACTTTCATACAGTCGCAAGCAATTGGCAGCCCTCTTGTTTCGGATTGGGACAAAAATGTCTATTGATTTGGGGTCCTGGATTTTTTATCATATTCTCTCTTTGATCCATCCTCGAGAGCAGAAGGTACGGTTGCCATTCCCTAATCTGATATTTGGGGTTCTAACATCGCAGGGTCTTGAGCCAATGCCTAGTGAGGTTATCAGTCCAACTCTTCTTTATACTGTTGATCCTCGTCTCCTGACTAGCAATCACATTCGCGATGTTATATCGGTGAATGCTCCTCCCTCTGCTGATGATGATACAGTGGCTGATGATTCGCCACATGCGAAAGATGTTCAACTCTCTCTTCGTCTGAAGGCCGGGGTCACTGAACTTGAGACAGTTCATGGAATCATTGCGAAGTAGCTGACAAGGCCCCGTACTGAATTGGCTACCGTTCTTCTTCGCTTGAGCTTGACTGAATCTGCTGCTGCTGAATCTGCTAAGTTTGACAGTGAGAAACCCTCCAACGCTTGACCCTGCTTTGACTATCATTGGCAAAAAGGGGGGAGTGTGGAACTCAGGGGGAGTGTTTTTTATGTTTTTGTACCTTCTGGCCCTGTCTAGGCGACTGATTGTGATGGCACCACCATATGAAGAATGTTGTTTTTGTTCCAGCATAACTTCTATGTTGTGTTTTTATTATTTTTTGTAATCAGATCTTTGGTTTTTATGCAATTGCTATCTTAGTCCTATCTAGCTTGTGTTTTTATACTTAGTCGAGTTGTTTTGCCAAATAATAGCCAAAGGGGGAGTTTGTTAGTGTTTTAATTGCTCCAAAAATAACCCCAACATATAATTGGGAATATTATTATGGCAAACTAAGATAGGGTTAGCTTGGTGTCAGTTTTGTTCTACAGAGGACTGATTGATCAGATACAGCAACAAAGGGACTGTCACTGAAGATCTGTTTTAGGAAGATGTTTCCTTATTTCTGAACGCAGTTTAAGAAGAAAGTTTTGGAAGGAAGATCAGCGGATCTGTCTTGGAAAGGTATGGACCGAATCTTTAAGATTACATTCTTCTTATATCGTCCTACCATCTACAATCAAAGATATCTATGGAGAGAGTGTTCTGACTATGGAATTATAAGTACCCTCATTCGTCAAAATTTAGGGTTACGCTTTTAAGAAGAAAGAAACACTCCGAACTAGTTCAAGAGATCACATCTTTGATTATCATGCCTCTTCTCTAGACAATTTATTCTTGGTGATTATGATGAAGAACTTGAGAAGAGATATCACTGCCTAAACGAACGGACGCTAAGATCACACAGTTGTAGAAACAACCTTGAACTGCGTCACTGAAGTGGACTGCATCAGAGTTAGCTCTCCAAGTGAAGGGATTTCATTGGACATCTGTATGCATGGCTCTCCAACTTCAACAATCCACTAAACCTGTGTAGACTGGGTACGTACCTTGTGTGGGGCACTTGGGTGAGATTATTGTTTCTATACCTTTGTACATTGGATTATGAGTTAGTGGATTTGACGCCTCTGTGATCGTCCCGCAGACGTAGATACACACCGTATCGAACTGGGTAAACATCTTGTGTGTTGCTTTGTGTCTTTTACTCTTTCTGCAAACTTCTCAATGATCTATCTAACTGACTGACATCGTCGTTAAATCAGTCAGTCTATTTCATCAGTAGTTTAATCCAGTTAATTTGATTAAAATGAGGAAATGCAAAATTACAAAGTTCGAACCTTAAGACCTTTCTTATAGAAATTAATAAGTTAAAAATAATAAATAGTTAACGGAATATTCCGTTACTAAAGCTTATACTAACGGAATTTAGTTTATTTAAGGGAAGAAAAATAATAAAATAGAAGGTAAATAAGAAAAATCATTAAAAAAATACTAAAATCAAAATAATATGAACCATTCATTTTAAGAAACAATCCTACCGACATTTGTTTTGTTCCAGTTAAGGGCATAACATTATTGGCTCTTATTAGAATTGTAGATGTAAATATAAATAAATAAATAAATATATATATATATATATATATATATATATATATATATATATATATATATATATACACATATATATATATATATATATATACACATATAGAGGAGTGATCACATGTGGCCATGTTGTTAGGTGTGGTCATATGGTTAATTATAGACCATTAGATTAGATAGATCTAATGGATCATATTAATCAAGATTTTTTCAGTATTTTCGCGCACATTCTTCTACCCAGCGAACTGTAAGGGTAAACTTGTCATAAAACACCGGAATAAGGAAAATCACATTGTTGTTTGTTTTATTACACTATTGGTGCATGTTGTCAACACTGTTGGTGTATTCTGGAACTCGACGGCTATAAATGGCCACTGTAATTACCATAACACGGGAATACACCATTGGTGTGTTTCACTGTGGTGTGTTTTATTACACTATTGGTGCATGTTGTCAACACTGTTGGTGTATTCTGAAACCCGCCCGCTATAAATGGTCACTGTAATTACCATAACACCCCCACTTACTAAAACGCGCGAAAATCCTCAGAATTACCACAGCCTTTAGATTAAACTGATTCAACGACACAGATACGACCACACGACCACACCTAATGACATGACCACATATGAGCGTTTTTCTACACACACACACACACACACACACACATATATATATATATATATATATATATATATATATATATATATATATATATATATATATATATTATTGTTGTTGTTGTCGGCGGTGTTGTTTACATTTATTATAATGGTAATTTTTTCCTGTATTATTTTCACAAATTATGCATTTAACTCTGTGGTAATCACCTATCATTTTCCAGTCAACTTTATTAAAATCTTAGGTGAGTTATTTGTTTTGTAGAACGAAATTTTTCAAACATGAAAATCTGACATGCTCTACCAAAGGAGTGGCACGTCAAGATTGTGCAAATTAGAGGCAACAAGAACATTTCCTATACCACGTCACAACTGAATCTTTGTTCTAGGATCTTAAAGATCACCACTTTGATATATTAGGATTAGACAATAAAGAAATCGCAAATGACAAGTCTACAACAACACTAGTTGGCAATAAAATATCATTAACCTCAAGATCATCTGGGAGCTGAGGCATCAAGATCCAAAAATCAAGAAATAGAACAAGATCGAAATGGTCTTATTATTGCCCAAGAAATTACTTAGACACAACTAAGCTCATCTGGAGTGAAGAGGAGCGCAGCTCAAGGAGACATAGATCATCTTTAATTTCACTCAAAGGCTTACATCTCTATAAGAAATTCTCAAACAAAGCAACTTGAGAATTTCATTATCTTCTTGTATCACATGAGATTAAATATTGAACCTTGTTGCTTTTATAGAGGGAGATTTAAAGCTTATAGGAAAGTGATTACACGCCTGAAGATATCAAATGATTCAGTTTTTGTTCCCTGTTGTATTCTATATTTTTGTTGTATCTCAAATGTATTACAGAATAGAAACACTTTTTCCAACACTAAGCATACAAATTAAATATGTGGTGTGATGCTATGATCTAGTAAATTTCATAAGTAATTATAACACCAAGTTTATATATTTAAGGTAAAAGGAGTCTAGGCAAAGGATTTGATCTTCTAGATGCATTAGTCTTAAGGATAGGAGTGCTTGAGTTTAAGATGGGAATGCACACAAGAATCACGACCTAATGAGGTACGTACTCCGTATGTACTCGGTACTGGAAAAAAGACTGAAATAGGACAAAAATGCTTCCCATTTCACAAAATATGACAGTTTTTTTTTTTGGACAAATTTGTGAAAACTTCGTTTGGGACATGCGTTTTAGGCATGTCCCAGTTCTTTTTTTATTTTTTTATCCGTTTCCAAAGACGCAAATGGGATTTGCGTCTTTGGTATTGTATACCTCAAACGCATTAGGTAAATGCGTTTGACGTATATTATTAGTATATGGTAAAACGAATGTACTGTAAGTAAATTCTATAAAACATAAGATCTTAAGAACACATGCCTTTCACATACTGTATTTAAATAGCGTTCCGGGAACATACCTGGCTCCATTGTTTTCCCGTAGTTGCTTGAGTTAGAAACTTGGTTTCTCCCTCCAGACCTTCAACATTCCTTTCTCTAAGAACTCTGATGGAGAGAGACTTTTGTTTTTGTTTTTCTGAAGGTTGGGAGAGGACCAGAGAATCAGAATGATTAAAAACATAATCTCACGGTTCCATCAACGTGAGAGGTTATCTGATGCAGTTAAAACTGCTATTTACCATTAACTGACCAATCATAGAATTATATCATTATTAAATTATAAATAAATATTTATGAGCCACACAATATAATAATGAGCAATGGATTAATAATAATAATAATAAATAATTATTCCAACATTCTCCCACTTGGCTCATAAGTCATAAATTTAATAATGAACGTGAAACATAATATGCATAGTATACGCTAATTCCTTCGTTATATTGGTCAGAACGTAAGTCATCATTCAGTTAGAAACTAATAAGAATCATGGCGGTAATACGTCACTAATTTAACGTAGTCCCTTCCATGTATCACAATATTAATTTCAAACTCAATATGATTCATAATGAACTTTTCCATTATGGTCCACGATAATGTCTTTGTCAAAGACAAATCCTGTTTATATTAACATAAAACATTCATGTATATATACTTCAAAACTAAACAGGATACTTAATACAGAAATGAAACTATATTGAGCTCTTAGTATCAAATATATCAAAACACAAACCTTGACATAATGTTAACAGATTCCAATAACGCCCATTCTTTCAACATGCTCACTAAATGCCTTTGGTGGCAAGGTTTTAGTTAATGGGTCTGCAATCATTAATCTAGTGCTAACGTGTTCAATTGATACTCTTCGTTCCCGAACATCTTCTTTAACAACAAGATACTTCAAATCAATATGTTTAGCACCACTTGTATACTTGTCGTTTTTAGAAAAGAAGACTGCTGCGGCATTATCACAATAAATTTTCAGCGGCTTGGCAATACTGTCGACAATTCCAAGCCCCGAAATAAAATTCCGCAACCATAATCCATGATTTGTGGCCACAAAACATGCCACAAACTCCACATTCTAAATCTTTCTAAAACTTTATTGATATATGCTTTCTGAGACAATCCTAACATTCCTTGTGATCTATTATGAAATATTTCAATTCTAATCACAAAGGATGCCTCACCCATATCTTTCATTTCAAAATTCTTAGAAAGAAACTGCTTGGTCTCGCGCATTAAACCAAGATTATCAGTAGCAAGCAAAATGTAATCGACATACAGAATCAAAAATATAAACTTGTTCCCACTGACCTTTAGATATATACACCGATCCACAGTGTTTTCCTTAAATCGAAAGGTCATTACAGTATCATTAAACTTAAGATACCATTGTCGGGAAGCTTGTCTAAGTCCGTATATCAATCTGTTAAGTTTACACACCATGTGTTCCTTTCCTTCAATTGAAAAACCCTCAGGATGCTTCATGTAAATTTCTTCCTCTAAATTTCCATACTGAAAGGCAGTTTTCATATCCATATGTTGTAGCTCTAAGTCATAATGAGCTACTAGTGCCATAATTATTCTAAATGAATCTTTCTTTGAAACAGGTGAAAATGTTTCATTGAAATCAATACCATCCTTTTGAGTAAAACCTTTGGCAACACGTCTTGCCTTGTATCGTTAAATATTGTCATTTGAGTCGTGTTTGGTCTTAAAAACCCATTTACAGCCAACCGGCCTACAACCTTCAGGCAATTCAACAAGATCCCATACTTCATTATGTTCCATCGATTTTAACTCATCTTTCTTGGCTTCAACCGATTTAGAATAACTAGAACTATTTATAGCTTGTGAAAATGAAACTAGATCTTCATCAATTCCAATATCAAAATCTGATTCTTGAAGATAAACCATATAATCATCAGATATAGCTGATCTCCTTTGTCTTTGAGATCTTCTTAATGCTACATCTGTAGGAATATCATTTGTGGGTTCATTGTTAACTTCAACATGGAGTGATTGATCATTAATCTCTTTATCATTAATTTGTTGTTCAGGCATGTGATTAAATTGTTCAACCGTTGCAGGCTGAGCAATTTGAGTAACTCCAGGTAGAGTAATTTGACACACACGAATAACAAATTGAGAAGAAGATATTGGAGAATTTTGCACCGTAACTTCTTTAAGTTCCACTTTTCGTGGTTCAACGCTCCCACTTATGTTATCATTCTCAATGAACTTAGCATTCCCAGTTTCAACAACTCTAGTAGTATGGTTAGGACAATAGAATCTATACCCTTTAGATTTATCTGGATAACCAATGAAAAATCCACTATTTATTTCTTGAATCCAGTTTCTTTTCATGTGGATTATAAATGCGTATCTCCGTCGGGCATCCCCAAACATGAAGGTGCGTTAAACTAGGTTTCCATCATGTCCACAGTTCAAATGGTGTTTTTGAAACTGCCTTACTGGGATCCCTGTTTAATAAATAAGCGGCGGTTTTTAAAGCATATGTCCACAATGATAAGGGTAAAGAAGAATAACTCATCATACTCCTAACTATTTCCATTAAGGTACGATTACGCCTTTCTACAACACCATTTTGCTGTGGTGTACCGGCCATTGTGTATTGAGCACAAATACCACGTCTTTCAAGAAATTTAGCAAATGGACCAGGGCATTGTCCACTTTCATTATACTTTCCATAATACTCACCACCCCTATCAGATCTTATAACTTTCACCTTTTTGTCTAATTGTCTTTCAACGTCATTCACAAATACCTCTAAGGCATTTATTGATTGAGATTTTTCATGCAATAAATAGACATAACCATAATGTGATGAAATATTTTTCTTTTCCGAAAGTTGGGACATCAAAAGGTCCACATATATCAGTGTGTATAATTTCAAGAAGCTGTGTGCTTCTTGTGGCTGCATTTGTGTGTTTTGAATATTTTCCTTTAATACAATCCACACAAATAGCGAGATCATTAATAGCTAATTCAGGAAAGATTTCATTCTTTACAAGTCTTTGAATCCTTTCCGTAGATATGCGACTCAAACGTTTATGCCACAAGTAAGCTGATCTTTCATCCACTAAACATCGTTTAGTTCCAATACAATGATGCAAGGTTAAAAGAGTTTCAACAAAAAGATTGTCAAGCTTAAGTTTGTACAAACCATCAGAAAGAATACCAAAACCAATGAAATAAATTTGCTTGAATAAACTGAAACAACCATTTCCAAATTTAGTGGAAAAACCATAAGAGTCCAGTTTTGACAAAGAAATTAAATTCCTAGAAACTGAAGGAACATAAAGAGTTTCAAACAAATCCAAATGATTTCCAGTATCTAAAATTAAACGATAAGTTCCAATGGCTTCTACTGGAGCTTTGACTCAATTCCCCATAAACACAAATTTTTCATTTGGCTTTATGGTTTGGGTCATAAGGAATCTATGCATAGTATTCGAAACATGAGTAGTGAAACCAGAATCAATCCACCAAGTATTATAAGGAACTTCAGTTAAATTTGATTCGAAACATACTAATATATAATGTATACCTTTCTTTTCGAACCATGCCTTACGCTTAAGGCAACCTTTCTGAAAATGTCCAGATTTCTTAAAGAAATGACACTTGTCATTCTTATGGTCCTTTTGTGGATTTGAGAAGATGACTCATTAGTCTTCATTGGTCCTTTTCTTACCTTTACGATTCTTCTTTTCAAACTTCTTACCAGCCCTTGACTGACTCGTGAGATTAATTGAGTGAATTCCTTGTCTCTTAAGCCTTGTTTCCTCTCGAGTTAGCATTTTATGCAATTCGAACACATTCCACTTATCTTTAATGGAATTTTAATTCACTTGGAATGTCTCATACTCAAGAGGCATAGAGTTTAAAATAAATTGTACAATGAAAGTATCACTCACGTCCATTTCCATGGACCTTAAAAATTTTGTTGCTAAGCTCAACATAATCATAAACAATCAAATACATTGAAGGTCTCCTTTGGGTGATCCAACAACATATAACTTTAAACATAATACGATGCTAAAAAATTCATATAATTGGTCATTAAGTATATTACGACTAGACTTGTTTGCTATCTTTGGATATGCTAAACAACCCAATCAAATATAAATAATTAACCATTATTATGTTTATAATTGTGAAATAATTGATCAACCTTTGGGTGACTCTTAAATATTTCAAAATTACAAAACTTCAATTTACCCAACAAGACAAAACATGTCATATCATTATAAGCATCACATAATCATGGGTAATTGAATTTTATTTAAATTTGATATCTATTAAAACTTTATAATTTGGCCACTTTGGTGACTAACAAATTAATCATAATTAGATACCAAGTTAAGTGGATATAATATAATAAATAATATCATAAAATATCCACATACATAATTATCACTAATATGCAAGCCAAATGATTTACTTCATTTACATGGGTAGAGATTGAACCCCTGACCTCAAGTTTAAGGGACGAGGTTCTAAACCACCATGCAAATCATGTTGGCTACAAAAAAACAAAATTAATCTACATACTTAATTAACACATAATTAATTAACAAATTAACCTGCATGCAGTAAAATAGCGGAAGCGATAATACAAATAATTGTCAACGCATATGCTGTAACAGATAGGGTAAACATATTACATACAGCTGGAATCAGATACACTCAACAAATTACATATAGTGCGTACAAACAACAAATCCAACCCATACTGTCATAAACGTCCGAAATACATAAAGATATAAACATATATATTGATGCAGTAGCAATCCATAAGAAGTAGTTTAAGGAAGGCATGTAAGAATTCAACAGAATTCATCAGAACCATATATATAAATTAACAGTATATACATACTTAAATATATGGATAAACAACTGATTGTGATAAAGCAGCAGCAAAAATAACCTTCATGCTATCAAAAGTACGTACTACATACAATATATATGTATATATGTCATATATAAACAATACATACGCAGTAATACATATATAAACAATTTATACATATATAAACAGTTTATACATACATACGCAGTTTTATATACATATATAAACAGTTTATGAAAACAGTTTATTCATACAATTTCTTTATATATATTCAACAGTACTGGTGGATAGAAGCATTTGCAAATATTCAAACAAAAGCATTTGCAAATATTGATGTTCATTTCAATTCGTACTACATCATCAACCAGTTTGAATATATATAAGCAGTTATATATTATATCGTACTGCATATTAAATAATCTTCACTTAATCATACAGTACAATTACAACAATAAAAGCCGAAAGAAAACATATGTATGGCTTGCACATGTTATACGCAGAAGCATATTCATAACAATGAAGAGTCATAGGTTCATACAAAATGATATACATACCCAGAATTCAACAGTACATACAAACAACCTTATATAGCAATGCTTTTACATCATAATATATGGAAAAAACACATGTTCTACAACCAGGCTCATGATATCAAATGTAAGTTAATTCTATAAAACATAAGATCTTCAGAACACATGCCTTTCACATACTGTATTTAAATAGCGTTCTGGGAACATACCTGGCTCCATTGTTTTCCCGTAGTTGCTTGAGTTAGAAACTTGGTTTCTCCCTCCAGACCTTCAACATTCCTTTCTCTAAGAACTCTGATGGAGAGAGACTTTTGTTTTTGTTTTTCTGAAGGTTGGGAGAGGACCAGAGAATCAGAATGGTTAGAAACATAATCTCACGGTTCCATCAACATGAGAGGTTATCTGATGCAGTTAAAACTGCTATTTACCATTAACTGACCAATCATATAATTATATCATTATTAAATTATAAATAAATATTTATGAGCCACAAATATAATAATGAGCAATGGATTAATAATAATAATAATAATAAATAATTATTCCAACATGTACGAGATGCGTTTGGAGTATTATACGTCAAACGCATCTCGTACATGCGTTTTAGTCGCCGGTCAGTTGCCAGAGACTGAGAATTTCTTTGAGTGGCGGTGCAAGCGCTCCCGTCGAAGTTGGCACGCGGGGAACGATCGGATCACTCTTAAAGAAGGAAATCGAATATTTCAGAAAGCTGGAAATGGAGTTTTCTTGCGGCGGATCCCCATTGAAGCCTCAGAGCTCTGTGGGTGGTGGTTCTTCATCTTCATGGCCTGGTTTTGGGTTCTTGATGATGTTGAAATGGAAGAAGAAGAAGAGAAGGGTGAGTGGAGGAAGAGGATTACAGAGTGTTTGCTCTCTGGTGGATGTTTCTGACACCCATAGGATGAACAAAATCCGAGGATTCAGCTATGTAACTTAATGGGAACCCGCAGGTGCCCGGAGAATGAAACTTCTATTTACCTTGAAGAACCGTGTTCGAACATGCATGAAAAAATGGTTGCTTCAATATAATGGTGATTAATTTAATTTCTTTGGGTGTTGTTTATTGATATTGTTTTGTGGAACTAAAATAAAATCTGCATTGAATCATAATGAATTTCTCCAACTGCGATACATTATTTATATTCAGAGTGGTGTTTATGTTGTCATCTGGGTTGAAATATGTGAAGATTTTGTTGGTGTTTCTGTTCTTGAAAAGAATTAGGAGATGGGAATGTTTTGGTGTTGCAGGGTTTCTGAGATTAAGAAGATGAGGAAGCAGAATCCCTTGAAAAGCTCCAAGAGTAATGTGAATGAGGCAGGGACTTCCACCAAATATGATAATGAAGGGGGCCTTGCCAGAAGTATTTCCATGAAAACAGGTAAGGTATCATTAATTGGAAGCTAAGATAAAAACTTGTTTGATTCCTTGGATTTCCAATAAGATATATAGATTGTGAGTTTCTGTTGCCCCCATTATCGAATTATTGTAATTTTCTTGATTCGATGAAAAAAAAAAACACATTTTTGAATGGGGTGCAGGGATGAACAAGCAAAAGCAGCTAGTAGAAGACATGTTAACCACCCGAATCTCGTGAACCTGTTGGGATATTGTGCTGATGGGAATCAAAGGATTCTAGTATACGAGTTTATGCGCAATGGGTCATTGCAAGATCACCTTTTTGGTATGCATTCATATCAGATTTCTTATGTTTTAGTAGATGCATTCATACAGTAAGTCTTATCTGCTGCTTTCCAGATTTGCTTCCAGGCAAGAGGCCTATGGATTGGTATACCAGAATGCAAGTGGCCAAGGGTGCAGCTCAGGGGCTGGAATACCTGCATGACACAGCCAATCCTCCAATAATCTATCGCGATTTCAAAACATCAAACATATTGTTGGACGAGTTTTTCAACCCGAAGCTCTCTGATTTTGGGTTCGCAAAGCTAGGCCCAACCGGGGAGCAAGATCACGTGTCTACCAGGATAATGGGCACATATGGGTATTGCGCCCCCGAGTATGCTATGACAGGACAGCTCACAACCCGGTCTGATGTTTACAGCATCGGAGTTGTCTTTCTGGAGATCATTGCAGGGAGGAGAGTGATTGATAACACCATACCAACTGGGCAACAGAACCCGGTTTCTTGGGTTAGTTTTAGTCTATTCATCTGCAACTTAAATCCTTAAATCCTTAACCCAAAATTATGTTCTTTTTGCAGGCAAAACCAATTTTTACTGACAGGCAAAGGTTCACAACATTGGCTGACCCTAGGCTTGAAGGACACTACCCACCAAAGGGCATGTACCAAGCTCTTGCTCTTGCAGCTATGTGCATCCAAGATGAAGCTAATATTCGGCCTCTAATTGGCGACGTTGTCAGTGCCCTCGAGTACTTATCCGCCCCAAGCGAGGAGTGGAACAGCACAGCCGATGTAGACGAATCCAATTGCCTGTTCATTCCCCAAGGTGCTTCTGCAAGCACTTCCAGAACCAAATGATCAAGCAAGCAGGTTATGCAGGATGAAGAAGAATGGGTTGATCAAATGATCAGTTTTATTTAAGCTCAGTGGATACATTTCATCTTCCATAGCCCAAAACAAAGATCATAAGTGTTTTTACATTGTTTGATGTGAGTTGAAAACAATACAAGTTTTTAAGCATGTACTATGTTTCAGAAGGAAATCATCAGATTTGTTTTCTTATCTTTCTAAGCCATTTCATGGTTACTGTGGTTGAAGCCTTCAACCTGAGAATTCTTGATCTGATTTTGAGGTTATTACTATCATGAAATGATGAACATAAATAAACCTGATGAAGAGGGAAAAACACCAGATACCTTAAACAAGTCCCAGGAAGCTATATATATATATATATATATATATATATATATATATATATCTACTATACTAATAAGAGCCCAAGAGAGTTAGGCCTATAATGGGTAGAAAAAATGGGGGTGGAATTTTTCCTTGAGATTTCCTAATTTATCCTTAATGAATATGATTATTCGTTAACTTTTCCGTTAAATATTTCAATAAGAAAGTTCTTAGGTTCGAACCACATCTCAATCAAAGTTGGCATAATTAGTACTCTATTTTACTCTTATTAAATTATATAATAATTTAGTAGTTACAACAAAAAATAATACATATGCATTTCTTTAATTTAGAATTATGTGTCTACAATGCCTTTATTAAAAAAAAATTATTCATTATCAATAAATTAAATAAGAGAAATAATTTCATCAGTTATATTGTCTTTATTTTTCTCCAATATAAAAATTCTTTACATTCAAAATTCAAATTCATCAATTGATTATATTCGCTACATTGTCCTACAATGTCTTTATTAAAAAAAATTATTCATTATCAATAAATTAATTAAGAGAAATAATTTCATTAGTTATATTGTCTTTATTTTTCTCCAATATAAAAATTCTTTACATTCAAATTCATCAATTGATTATATTCATTGCATTGTCTATTATCTTTTTTTGTGCACTATTTTTTAATTAAATATCAAAGTTATAATACAAAATAATGCTATATATTTATTTACCAAGTATTTTATTAAAACCATTAAAAAATTAAAAAAAATTAAATTAATAAAACCTTGAGGGATTTGTTGACAAAGAGAGTATTCAAATCACACAACAAACGGAAGTGAGAAACTATCTCGCAATGTCCTTGTTTGACAATCAGCAGTTAGCGATTTGCGTTAGCGGATTTGGCCAGTGAATTATATCAACGGTTGGTAAAAAGATATTTTAAAAAATTAGTTGTTTAAATTAACATTTAAAATGACCTAAGGGTATACATATTACGTATAATAATAATAATAATAATAATAATAATAATAATAATAATAATAATAATAATAATAATTGTTTTAATAATAATAATTTTTTTTAAATATAGATGTTTTTTGGAAAATTCTTTTAAAAAACGTTATGAAAATATTGTAAATTGCAATGTTTGTATTTTTAGTGGTTTGGAACAAATTGTTGCTTCAAACTGTTGAATAACCAAAACACTTTGTTTAGCATTTTGATCTTTGGGTTACATCATATTTACCAATCAATTTTAAATTTTTAGTACATCTAAATTCCTTCAATTAGGAATTTCTTTATCCATAATAATTTATTCAACAATAATGGTTGAACTAAATGAACACGGAGCAAAACACCTAAAGGACTGGTACCGTTGATTCATTCATTGATCTTGTATATATGTGCATTCATTAAATATATTAGAACCCTTTGCAACAAAAATACAATTATCTATGCATGAACAATTCTAATATAATCTTGCCTTGATATACTTTAAAATACTTATTTAAGAAAAATATTGGGCATTGTCTCAATCGCGCAATGCGCGTAAAAAAACTAGTATATATATATATATATATATATATATATATATATATATATATATATATATATATATATATATATGTAATTCCAGAAATTCCAGGTGAATTTCAGGATATTGTGTGTGATCGATAATGTTTAATTTCCGGTTTATAAAAAACCATCAAATGATGGGCAATGAATCAAACACATGAAATATGTGAAAAAGAACAAGAAAGCTGAGAGTAAAGTGCTTAGAACTTATAAGAACCTGACATGAAAACTATGAAAGAACTGTTTGTTCCTGGAATCTCTTTGAATCAGCTTTAAGATTTACATAGCTGAATCCTCGGATTTTGTTCATCCTATGGGTGTCAGAAACATCCACCAGAGAGCAAACACTCTGTAATCCTCTTCCTCCACTCACCCTTCTCTTCTTCTTCTTCCATTTCAACATCATCAAGAACCCAAAACCAGGCCATGAAGATGAAGAACCACCACCCACAGAGCTCTGAGGCTTCAATGGGGATCTGCCGCAAGAAAACTCATTTCCAGCTTTCTGAAATATTCGATTTCCTTCTTTAAGAGTGATCCGATCGTTCCCCGCGTGCCAACTTCGACGGGAGCGCTTGCACCGCCACTCAAAGAAATTCTCAGTCTCTGGCAACTGACCGGCGACTAAAACGCATGTACGAGATGCGTTTGACGTATAATACTCCAAACGCATCTCGTACATGCGTTTTACCATATACTAATAATATACGTCAAACGCATTTACCTAATGCGTTTGAGGTATACAATACCAAAGACGCAAATGAGATTTGCGTCTTTGGAAACGGATAAAAAAATAAAAAAAGAACTGGGACATGCCTAAAACGCATGTCCCAAACGAAGTTTTCACAAATTTGTCCAAAAAAAAAAACCTGTCATATTTTGGGAAATGGGAAACATTTTTATCCTATTTCAGTCTTTTTTCCCTCGGTACTCCGTATGTACTCGGTACACCGTACTCTTACGCATTGTTAATGATTATGGAATTAATTACTGTTAGTTGAATTGTCAATTTGCATATATACTATATATTATTATTATTATTATTTAATTATTTAATTTATTTGTTCAAACCAAATGATATAGTACAGTGATTGTGACTAAAAGCATTTTTAAACTACCAGCGACGTTGAACTTTCCATTTGTTCACATGAAATAATGAAGGATCTAATGAAACAAGCAAATGAGTAATTTACAATGCCGGCCATTCATGATGCATCCATTTAAAACAAAAAGGATCATTAAAATAAAAACAAATACATAGCTTATAGATAGTAAATATTTATATACTTTTGTCTGAAACGATAAGAATAGTAAATTTTAAGACAATTCAAGGTTCTCCAACACGACTGGTCCTTAAAAAAAGTCCTGCAGTGTAATAGTTTTATTGAATTCAATTAACATATTAATAATTAATTGATTAGATCTTACTTTATAATTTGTGCAGTTGTGCGGTTAACACAAAACGACGTACCTTAAGCATTAAAATGGTGTACCTTAAGTACACAAACTTAAAAAGAAAAATCACGCACTTAAAGCTTTAGATCGACGCACTTATCAGGCAAGATCATAGACGTTAATTTAGACAAAATCAATGGCTCAGATTTAACCGCACAACCGCACGAGAGACACACCACAGCACGAGTATATATACATATATATATATATATATATATATATATATATATATATATATATATATATATATATATATATATATATATTGTTGGGGAAAATCGCAACGCCAACGCCCGATCTGGAAGCCTTTTAAGAAGCACGGACACTATTGGTGTATGGTTGAAAGGAAATCTGTTCCGTGTTATAATAACACTACCTTAAAAGCGTTAATTGCCCGGTAACGGTGCAGTTAGAACCCTGGCACGCTTTCGACCGGCTACACAGACCTACTACGGATAGCTTGCACTAGCAATCGCGTAGGCGAACCTCACTATTGCTCAGACGACGGGAGGAAGAAGGAGAATATATTAAATGACTCGGATTCAAGGTGTGTTTTGAAACGATGTTGGGAGCTGCTATTTATAGTAAGCAGCCCCTCCATCCCACCCACATAATGGACACATTGATTTGTCCACATTCTAGCGCCTTTGGCGCTGCTCCACACAGAGGAGCGCACGGTGCGCTATTGGAATAATGAAATGGATAATTCTTTGAATTCAATTTCCATTCCATTATTCCAATGACAAAGTCAAGGGGTGGAGGTGGACCATAAAGGCTTTCATCATTTAATTTTCCAACAATCCCCCACAAATTTAAAGAGGAAAGGAAACGGGTAAGGTCTGAGCAATACAAATGAGTTGATCTTAATGTCAGTGTTTGAGAACTTGAACTGACACGTAGTGACACTGAGTAATTTTCTTCCCGGGAGTGATGTGAATCTTGAACTCACCGGTTAGATAAATTTTGAACTCTAATGCACACACCAACTCAAAAAGCAGGTTCTACAAAAGTCAAACTCTTTGACTTCTTATGAACACCCTTAGTATTACAGAATGTTACGTCTGTCTCAAATATGGACTTCTACCCTGTCAAAGTCTATCACAAAACAGACTTTTAAACGCTCCCAACAATCCCCCACCATTAAAGGGATTTAGGCTGATGCTGTCATTGCCTGATGACGATCAAAACAAATTTTCATGCCAGTGTATAAAACTTGAACTGTCATATAGTGACATTAAGTACTTCTCTAGACGGGAGTGAATTTGATCTTGAACTCATCGAATAGACAAAGTTTGAACTCAACGCACTTAATTTGCTTTGGTCGCCTTGAATCTCATGAGGTCATACTCACGACCCTGAGATATCCCCTGTTAGGTCTATTCTAGGATAGACCTTCAACTCTGTCAAATCTACCTCATCGCAGACCACCATGATCGGCTACAGAGTATTTATGGGTCCCATACCCATTTCCCTTGATGCGTCAAGGATGGCCTTTCTGTTTAGGCCCTTTGTGAAATGATCTGCAATTTTCCTTTCAGATCTCACAAAAACCATTGTGATTACCCCATATATTATTAGCTGCCGTACAGACTCATGTCTGACTCTTATGTGTCTACGTTTCCCATAGTAGACATTGTTTTGCGCAACACAAATGACAGTTTGTGAATCACAATGTGGTGAAGGTGATGGACACTCCCACAATTACACGGTTATCTCCATGTTTCTTAGCCACTCAGCTTCTTGGGATAATCCCATTATCTTTCATAAGAGGCGGTTAGCCCTTTTCTACTCAAGTTAGGGATCTCTTTTAGGTCTATCTCAACATAGACCATCCCAATTGAGTATAAGACACCAAGAGCACTTTGTACTCATGTCATTATGCGGTGAATTCATTAGGTTTGTCTTAACAAAACCACCCTTTCTCAAAGAGTTATGTATTCATTAAGAGCTGTAGCTCAACCTCACAAGTACACACACTGTCGGAATGACCAACTAGTGTACTATTTTGTAACTCTTTTCATGGCTTCGTTTGACCACAGAAGTGGGATTCACCACGAATTCATTACCACTTGGACTTCAAGTCCTTCCAACGAGTCAACGACTAATCCTCATAATTAGCCCTCAAGTAAGTTGATTCTTTTGACCAAACTTACATGCATTTTGACGAGTACTTCGTTTACTCGTAAATAATCCCTTGAGATTTTCATGTTTAACATGAAACATTCTCTTTCATCATTATTCTCAATACCACAGAGAAACTTTGATGAAAATATAAGGAGTTTATTACCCCCACAATGCAACACTTACAAATAATTTTGTCAAACGTATTTGATCTCTTACCCAGACTAATATTTGGTGCTCAACTTTAGCTCCTTTGTAGACTGAGTTTTGCCGATTTGCTTTGTGTAGCATTATAGAAGCTTCGCACTTTGCCTGATACATGCTCAACAGTTTCAACAAACTTGGTTATCTCAATTGATCACAATTACCCTTTAACTAGGAATATGTTTGAGTTCATATTTATTCGGAATGTCTCTCAACAATGAGACTTCAGAATTGCCACTAGCATAATTTTTCCTTCCCTAAAGGAATTTAAAACTCATATAAAGCATTCATAGGATGCAGATCAATATTACTATTGCAGTACTTCAACAACTTTTATTGCAAGGCTTTGATTGTATTAGCAACATATGAAAGTCATCCTCATTTCAGGTAAAGATCAAGTGGCACTCTAACTAGCCTGCATGATCAACACCCTACTTCTTAAAAACTCTCAGGTCGAGTGGTGAAACCGAAGTTTACTTAAAAACCATCTTCCTAGACAGAGTGGTCAAGAATGATGACTTTTCCATGTTCTCACTAAATTACAATTGAAGCCTATGATATATGCTCTTATTTTTATACAATTAATTTTAGTAAAAAGTTTGAGCAATATCTATGCACGAATTATTTCAATCAATGTCATTAGTATTCAAAATACTAAAGAAATAAGTACTACTAAGTAATCAAAATCTAGACAGCTTAACTAGAATTCAGAACTTAGATAACCATACTTCATGCGAACCCTTAGAACTAGAGCAAACATAGTTACTCAAAATAACTATTTATTTAAAAGGACTCAATACTCATCTTGCTCTGTCAGATTGACTTTTGCTTGTATTGCCCTTGTGACGGTAGCACTGGTGTGCTCGGTGTCCTTGCTTTCTGCACGCAAAACACCTTCCTTTAAACTTCTTGATTTTTCTACTCCTTTCGTTGTAGACGGTTCTGACACTTTGATTTTCAGTTCCATTGGCACCGTACTTTTCTGACAGTGATTCCCAAATGACTTTTGCCGAATCTTGTTTGACATAGATGTCGAACAAATCGTCATTCATTTGTGACAGCAGGTATCCTCTGGCTGCCGCATTGTCATTTCTAAATTGAATCAGAGTTACACCCGGTTCTTGACCCGGAATGTAATCTATTTCAGGACTGCTTTCTCTCGATTCTTCACCCGGAGTGTAATCAGGTTCATGATTACATTTTGTAGCACCAAACGGAGAGAACACTGTTGGAGTAGGTTCAGTTGCAACTGAATGTAGCACGTAAACCAACTTTAATTGTTCAAAAAGAATAAACATTCTTTGAGCCCATCTGTTGTAATTTCTCCCATCAAGCGCGGTGATCTTTGATAGATCCGGTATGACAGAAGGTGTCATAATGCTAAAGGTTGACTGTTGCAAATTAACGCTTTTAACTGTTGGGGAAAATCGCAACGCCAACGCCCGATCTGGAAGCCTTTTAAGAAGCACAGACACTATTGGTGTATGGTTGAAAGGAAATCTGTTCCGTGTTATAATAACACTACCTTAAAAGCGTTATTTGCCCGGTAACGGTGCAGTTAGAACCCTGGCACGCTTTCGACCGGCTACACAAACCTACTACGGATAGCTTGCACTAGCAATCGCGTAGGCGAACCTCACTATTGCTCAGACGAAGAGAGGAAGAAGGAGAATATATTAAATGACTCGGATTCAAGGTGTGTTTTGAAACGATGTTGGGAGCTGCTATTTATAGTAAGCAGCCCCTCCATCCCACCCACATAATGGACACATTGATTTGTCCACATTCTAGCGCCTTTGGCGCTGCTCCACACAGAGGAGCGCACGGTGCGCTATTGGAATAATGAAATGGATAATTCTTTGAATTCAATTTCCATTCCATTATTCCAATGACAAAGTCAAGGGGTGGAGGTGGACCATAAAGGCTTTCATCATTTAATTTTCCAACATATATATATATATATATATATATATATATATATCACTTGTCCAAAGCTTCTTATATGTCAAACATAAAAACGATAATTTATATCATGGACCAGGGTCCATTATGCATTGTAGATTCTGGTTCAAAATCATATTCATATTATGTGTCTGCAATTAACAGATTATATATACCTGCAATTAACAGGTTATGTATGATCCTATAATGAGAATAAAAGTTTTAAAAATACAAAACCAAAAATCAAGACAATTTATTATAATATAAAGACATTCAAAGCACCCATCTATATCTATCTATCTATATATATATATATATATATATATATATATATATATATATATATATATATATATATATATATATATATATATATATAAACAAAATCCTGAAATTTTAACTTCTCGCCCAATTCCTAAAAAATCTCTCTTCCTAATAAAATATAATGATTTCTACTTTCCCATTCGTACAATAATTCTGGGTTAAAATTCTTTTCTAATATTATAAAATAGTGTAATACAATCTATACTATATATAAAAACAAAATCCAGAAATTTTACCTTTCCGCTCAATTCCTAAAAACTCTCTCTTCCTAATAAAATATATTGATTTCTACTTTCCCATTTGTACAATAATTCTGGGTTAAAATTCTATTCTAATATTATAAAATAGGGTAATACAATCTATCTATCTACCAGGACTATGTGGTCTAACGGTACCGGGGTTGGACTTCCATTTGGAAGGTTGTGAGTTTGAGCCTCAGTGGAGGCGTTATTGGTACTTTGTATTTCAGTAGGTTGAGAAAGTATATGAACAGATACTACAATGTAATAGAGCCAGTAACATTCAACAAAAAAAATCTATCTATTTCTCGCTCAATTCCTAAAAAATCTCTCTTCCTAACAAAATATATTGGTTTCTACTTTCCTATTCGTACAATAATTCTGCGTTAACATTCTATTATAATATTATAAAATAGTGTATAGTTAAAATTCTATTATAATATTATAAAATAGTGTAATACAATTCCTCTTGTAATCTATAATATATATATATATATATATATATATATATATATATATATATATATATATATATATATATATATATATAAAATCTTGAAATTTTAACTTTCCGCCCAATTCCTAAAAAAATCTCTCTTCCTAATAAAATATATTGATTTCTACAATAATTCTGGGTTAAAATTCTATTCTAATGTTATAAAATTGTGTAATACTATTCCTATTCTAATCTATATGTATACTATATATCAGTGTTATAAAAAATCGCGCCGCTGGTCGCGGCGAGAAAGGCCGGAATCGGCCTCCTCTGCGGCCGCCTCGCCGGCTGAACCGACATTTTTTTTTTTTAAGTTGTAAAGTGTTAAAAGTTCGGCATGACATAACTTTTGACTCGGTTGTCCGTTTTGGACAAATTTTTTTTTTTTTTTCGAGATATATCCACCGCAAATTGCTGTAGTCTGTTTGGCCCATCAATTTCTAAAAAAAAATACTTTATTAAGTAGTTTCTAAGAAAAAACTATGAGAACCTTATGCTTTATTAATGAATTTTTAAATTTTTTAATTCAAAAATTGTCCCGTGCATTATTTAATAATCTTTCTTTATAATTGGTCAAATTATTTAATTATGGTAAATTAGGCAATAATTAATGATGGTAATAGAAATCCTAGAAGAATATTTAATTATTGTTATATTATTATTGTGATTCACGGAATACAATACAAGAATATTTAATTATGATTATATTATTATTGTTCCTCACGACCATTATGTACTAACAAGTACTCGAAAAGAAACTAATAATAATAATAATATAATAATATAATAATATAATAATATAATAATATAATAATAATATAAGTGATAATAATAATATCTAAAAGTAATTAAGTGTTAATAATAATAGTAAGAATATTAACGTAAGAATTATAACATAGAATAAATCGTAATAATTAATAACTATAGTCTAGGATTAAATATGGAATTGTCAGGAAAGATAAGCGATCTCTGGTGAAATTAACTCTTAAATAATTATATATTGATTTAAATATTCTTAATATATTACAACAATTCCATTCCGTGCATCGCATAGGTAAAAATACTCGTATGGACAAAAAAAGAAATAAATAAAAAATTCTAAAAGCACTAATCCAAACTTAAAAATCAAATTACCAATTAAGAAGGAAAATAATAGAATCCTTATTTTATCAGGGAATGAATATTCTAATTAAGGAGTATTGAAATTTCATATTAGTACTCTAGAAACCTGTCAACACGCCCATCTTGTGAAAACGTAATTTTTTTAACCAACATGATTGGCGTGGTGGTTTAACACTTCGTCCTTTAAACAAGAAAATGTAATTTTTTTGATCGTGTGACGGGCCCCACATCAACCAAACAATAATTTTTTATATCTTGTGATAACACTGCCAAGATTGATTCAATCTCAACCAGTCAACCTACTATTTTTATTTGAAAGCTTTTCGAGGAAATTGATGTCTACGTTCATTATTGACGTCTGGGTTCATTACAGAAAAAATGAAGTGCGTGCTTAAAATACATTTTCGTTTCAAAAGATCACATTCAATTAGCAGGCACACGCCTTAACCACTCGACGAAAGCGACCTTTTGATATGAGCTTCTAAATCATTTTATTAATAGATTTTTATATAACGCTTTTAAGAGTTTCCAAAGGAAAACGTGTACGATATACAAGAATACTTTCTCTTGAGATTGATTTGCCATGCATCATAGCTTATGAATTGTTATAACAGGTCATTTGGTTAGAGAGAATTATAATTATATTCTCATTTAATTTTTACATAATTTTGAAGGCAAACAAATTCCTTTGTTTGATTGGAAGGAAACAATAATCTATAATTACAGGATATCAACATGAGCTTCAATGCTTCCAAATAAAATATTTATGGATTTAATCACAACTTTTAAAAGTTTAGTGATTCAATTGACTTTTTGAGTAAATAAAGTTATCAAACCATTCACTTAGCTTGAATGGCAAATTATGTTGTGCATGGTGCACACGGTTGCAAAAACGGCGTCGTTTCACTTTTAAAAAAATCATTTTCGATTGTCGTTAGTTACGTAAACATATGTTCATAATTTTATAATTTCACATTCTAAATGTATAGTTATGAAGTTATGGATGTATAGTTATGCAATTCTGAATGTATAGTTATGAAATTATGGATCTGTAGTTATGCATGCAGTTCTGAATGTATAGTTATGAAGTTATGATTTCACATTCTGAATGTATAGTTATGAAGTTATGAATGTGTAGTTATGCAATTCTGAATGTATAGTTCTGAAGTTATGGATGTGTACTTATACATGCAATTCTGAATGTATAGTTATGAATGTGTAGTTATGCATGCAATTCTGAATGTATAGTTATGAAGTTATGGGATGTGTAGTTATGCATATGTTCATGCAATTCTGAATGTATAGTTATGAAGTTATTGATGTATAGTTCAAATTATGCACAACATAACGCCGTTAACGTCAATCGAAATTGTTTTTTTTTTTTTTTTTTTAAATCGGAATTTAAAACGACGTCGTTTTTGCAAATGCATGGTGTTGGAATCAGAAGGTCAGGCTATAGATGTTAAGCTAAACATGAAACTTAGAGAAGAAGAAGAAGATTGAAAACTTGCATTGAGTTCACACACCAAAAAGAGATAACTGCCATCCTTTTATATGAGGCAAGGAAGCATTTATAACAGAAAGAAAAGAGGAAATTACAAGACTGCCCTTGGCAGTTATTTCAGTTGCTTTGCATCCTTCATCTTCAGTTGTTTTGCTTTGTATCCTTCATCAACCCCCCGTAAGCTTGGAGCATGAACATCTTGAAGGCCAAGCTTAAGTTGGAAAGTATTGAAGGCTGGAGTTGGCAAGGGTTTGGTAAAACCATCAGCTATTTGCTTCTGAGAAGGAATTGGTGGAAGCTTAATCAACCCTTCATTAACCTTTTGTTTGACAATGTGACAATCTATTTCTATATGCTTTGTACGTTCATGGAAAACATGGTTTTCCCCAATGGCAATGGCTGAGTGATTGTCACAGAACAAAGATGTAGGAACATCAAGAGGAACCTGCAAATTAGCTAGGAGATAATGAAGCCATTGGATCTCACAGACAGTTGAGGCTAAGGCTCTATATTCAGCTTCTGAGGAGGACCTTGAAACAGTTGCTTGCTTTTTGGTTTTCCATGAAATCAGGTTGCTTCCAAGGTAGATACAATATCCGGTGATGAATTTCCTAGATTCTGGACAATTTGCCCAATCAGAATATGAAAACCCTTGCAGTTCGAACTGAGATCCCTTCTGGTAAAACATTCCTTTTCCTGGTGAATCTTTGAGGAACCTAAGCACCCTGTGTGCAGCAGTAAGGTGAGCAGTGGTGGGCTTATCAACAAATTGGCTGAGCTGTTAAACAGAATGTGAGATATCTGACCTAGTATTTGTTAGATACAGGAGTTTGCCAATCAGCCTCCTGTAAATTTTAGGATTATCAAGCAGAACACCTTTTGAGCTAGTGATCTTCAAATGTGTAGTGGCTAGACTTTTTTGCAGGTTTAGAATCCAAGAAACCATTCTCTTTTAAGATGTCTAAAGTGTATTTCATCTGAAACAGATTGACTCCATCAGTATTCCTAAAAGCCTCAATTCCCAGAAAATAGTTTAAACAACCAAGGTCTTTGATTTTGAAAGATGTGTCCAAAAAGTGTTTGTGGGCAATGACCTGTGATGAATCAGTCCTAGTCACCAAGATATCATCAACATAAATGAGAAGAGCAGTAAAGGAACTTCCTGAGGTCTTTGTGAATAGGGAGGGATCAGCTGTGGACTGATGATAACCATTTTCTAGCAAAGCTTTTGTCAACTTTGCATTCCACTGTCTACTGGCCTGTTTCAAGCCATATAAGGATCTCAGTAGCTTACATACTTGCTTTGGTTTATCACTGTGAAAACCAGGAGGTAACACCATGTACCACCATGAAGAAAAACATTGTTTATATCCAACTGTTGAATGTCCCATCCCCTTGCAATGGCCACAGCTAGAAAAATTCTGATTGTAGCCATTCTTGCAACAGGTGAGAAAGTTTCAGTATAGTCTATTCCCATTTGTTGAGTATATCCTTAGGCCACAAGTCTAGCCTTATACCACTCTATTGAACCATCAACTTTGTGTTTTATTTTAAACACCCACATACATCCAATAGGAGTCTTACCAACAGGAAAATCTGTCAATATCGAAGTGTTGTTGGCAACCAAAGCCTCTATTTCAGTCACCATAGCTTTTCTCCCTAATTCAGATTTAACAGCCTCATTATAGGAATATGGTTCATGTGCAGTTAAAATAGATGATGCACAAATCTTGTGGCTAAGAGGCAGAGAATCATAGGATATAACATTATCTAAAGAGTGTGGGGAGGTTCTCCTATGTGTATTAGTCTGAATCATATATTGACAATAGTAATCTTGTAATTTTGTAAGAATGTTCCTTACCCTTCCAGACCTTCTGGACTCTAACTGATTGGAACTCCTCATCTAAGGACAGACTTCTGTCCCTTCCCCACAATTGGTGTCATGGTCTGTTGTGGACCTATCTGTATTATTCATTGGATCGGTTCCACTTCTGGACTCAACATTTGGCAAATTGTCATCATAGATGGGATCGTGCTCAGGATTTGGTGTTTCAGCATGATTGTGATCTGTTGTATGTGTGACTGGAACAATATCTGCATCAATAGGGACCAGAGGTAAGGTTGGATTGAGCCTCTGGATGTGAAAATTTTCTGACATTCTTTCTTTGAAAGGATAGATATCCTCATAAAAGGAAACATCCCTGGAAATAAAAATGCATTTGTCAGAGATATCATACAACACATAGCCTTTTACATTGGCTGGAAAGCCCAAAAAAAATGCACTTCCTTGCCCTTGGCATCATCTTATTCCTCCCCTGCGGAGTAGTACCACCAAAACATAAGCAGCCAAAGCTTCTCAGATGAGTATAATTCACAGCTTTATTGTACAGGAGCTCATATGGAGTTTTCCCATTATTCACTTGTGTGGGCAGTTTATTGATGAGATATGAAGCATGTAGAACACAATAACTCCAAAAATCTAGAGGAACCCCAGACTGAAATCTGAGAGCCCTTGCTACATTCAAAATGTGTTGATGTTTTCTTTCTGCAATACCATTTTTTTTGTGGTGTGTATACACATGATTTTTTGTGCACAATTCCCTTTTCATTAAAGAAAGAGTCCATGGAGAATTCAGTTCCATTATCAGACCTCACTACTTTGATTTTTGCTTAGAATTGTGTGTCAACGTAAGAGTAGAAATTCTAAAATATGCCTTTGACCTCTGACTTGTTTTTCATCGAATGTATCCAAGTAAATCTGCTATGGTCATCAACAATAGTGAAGAAATACTGTTCCTTTTTAAGAGAAGCAACAACAAAAGGACCCCACACATCTAAATGAATCAAATCAAAACTCTTTTAAGCTCTTGTATTATTGGCATGAAAGACTGATCCTTTTTGCTTGGCAAGGTGACAGATGTCACAAACAAAATCAATGGATTTATGAAATTGCACTTGTTCAACACCATTTAGGTTTTGAATCTTATTTATGGGATAATGCCCCAACCTATTATGCCACATTTGAAAAGATAAACTATTACAATAATTTTCAGAGTCAGCATACTGTCTTCTCTTGGCAGGAGGGTGATCAAGTAGATAGAGTCCTCCTTTAACCCTAGCAAAACCATCCACTATCCCATGTGGCCCCTTGATATCACAAATATCAGCCTTCATAACAAGAGTGCAGTCATTTTGTTTTGTCAACTTAGTGGCAGATATTATGTTGAAAGTAAAAGAAGGTATGCATAGAACATTCTTCAACATCAAATTAGGGAATAATTTGACTTCCCCTATGTGTGTGACCTGCACATTTTCTCCATGAGTTTTGTGGTACTTCTCAAGATATTCTAAAGAGTATGTGATGTGATCAGTTGCTCCTGAGTCCAAGATCCACACATTTGAACAATTCAAGACAGCATTAATGTGAGATTTAGAAGTAAACCTGCCTTCTTTTGAATCATTTGGCAAGGTGGTAAAATTTGGCTTCATTCCAGCCTTACTCACTGTGATTGCAGAACTGGTGGAAACTTGATTAGTATGATTTCCTTGAGTCTATCCTTGCAGAAGAGATACCACTAGTATAAACAACCACATCCGCTTATAGGTGTAGCGAAATCCAGTGTCGCTGAAAGTGCATACTTTCCGCTACACCCGTACAGGGTGTAGTGAAAAGCCAAAAATATTAATTTTTTTTCGTTAAATATTGATTTTCCGCTACACCCTTTCCGTTGAGGGTGTAGCGGAAAGTCATTTAAAAAAAAAAAATCAAGCCTTTTCGCTACACCCTCTTAGTTGAGGGTGTAGCGGAAAGTATTATTAAAAAATAATCAAAATTTCGCAACACCCTGAGAGGGTGCCACGGAATTTCTTTTAAAAAATAAATATGTTCTGCAAAAAATTGTGTTTTTGTTATTATTCTTTTTAATTTTTTAAAACCAACAATTAATATCCTGTACAAAATTCTCTAAAAACCAAAAAACCAACACAACAATTTACAAACTAATACAACGATTAACAATCAACCGAATATACTTATAATTATCAACACAATATACTTATAACAATAAACAAAATATACTTAGGCTCTTGAATTATCTCTATACCTCTTGTTGGTCCCAAAAGAGGTAAGGTGAAAGTCTAGAGGGGAGGGGGGGGGGGGGGGGGGGGGGAGGGGTGAGTAGACTTTCAAACTTTTTCGCACAGCACAACAATTGCTAAGGCACAAAGAAACAAAAACTATTAACTAGATTGTTAAAGTATGGTACGCAGCGGAAATAAATAAAGATAAAGTGTGTGTGAGATTGTGACAAGTATATCTCGTGTGAAGCAAGTAAAGAGCAGTAAGTAAAGAAAGCATTAAAGAACGCAAGGCAATTATAGTGGTTCGGAGGTGGTGTAATCCTCCTACTCCACTTGCTCTTATCTCCAAGAGCAATTCACTATATCCACCACTTCTTGGTTCCAAGATACAATGAATTCAGTGGTCTAGTGCTTTGATGACCAAGCCCGCACTAATCATGCCCAGTGACACCACACTGCTGCTTCGGGTTTCACGTCGCCGCGCTACTATCCCAGGATTTCACGACTCCGCGTTACTTCCCCCCCGTCTTCCACACTCCGGTAGAAACGTATCCCATGATCTAGTGCTTTGATCACAAAGTCCGCACTAATCACGCCCAGTGCCTCCCACACTGCTGCTTCGGATCTCACAGCTCCGTGTGACAATCCAGGATTTCACAGCTCCGTGCTACTTTCCTCCCTTCTCTTGTTTTGCTCCAAAATAAGTTTTGTCTTGCTTCCAACTTCGAGACTCTATAGTTGATCTTCAATGATGTGCAGGTCTCTTTGATGAAGATTAAACACTCTTGATGATTTTCTCGTGATAGCTCTGAGTGTTTTCTCTCTTTGAAAGTATCAAGTAAAGCACTTGATTTTTATGCTCTGTTTAGCCCTATTTTTGGACTCTCTGAATATTTCTCTTTGAAGCTCTCTGAGTTCTTTTTCTTTTCTCTCTTCTCACTTGAAGATTTCTTTTGGTATGCTCTGTACCAAATGAGATTTTTGCTCAATGTATTTTAGCTCTTTGCTCTTGAGTTCGTGTTCTTGCTCTTGTTGCTCTCTTGTTCGTATTCTTCAAGTCTTCATATCTTCATCATTTTATAGCTGGTAATGAGGATCTGCCCGTTGGAAAGAGACGATCTCATTTTTGAATTCTGTATCTTCTTGTCAGAGATCTTATCTTATCTTCTGGCAAAGTGTCAGAAGAGATAAGCTAGCCGTTGGTAGAGCTTCAACTTCATGCAAATGTGTTGCCAAACTTCATCTGATATTCCTCTGGTGTTCTCACGTTTCTTGGGAATATATGGGTTTCAGTTTTGTGTAGAATGGCTTTTCTGATCAGCTCTGAAGTGGTTCTTTGTTTCTTTGGGATTTAAATACTTCAAAATATTCTTCAATTTAATCCCATACTAGTTAGACTAGTATTTTTCCTTGTGAGAATATTTTCACTGTAAGTTTCTCTTCATCTTCTTCATTCTCACGTCTGGGTGTTCTCAGACTTCAAACTGGCTTCGAACTGCCTCCCAATTCGAATTTCTCCTTTGTAATTGACACCCAATTTCAATTGACTTGTAATTGGCACCCAATTTGAATTTCTCCATTGTAATTGGCTCCCAATTGACGTTGACTTGCAATTGGCTCCCAATCTGAATTTCTCCATTGTAATTGGCTCCCAATTGACTTTGCCTTACAATTGGCTCCCAATCTGAATTTCTCCATTGTATTTGGCTCCCAATTGACTTTGACATATGAATTTCTCCATTGTAATTGGATCCCAATTGACTTTGACTTGCAATTGGTTCCAAAACTTCTCCTGGTGCTTCTATTACTTCCCAATTTCAATTATATTGACCTTGACTTCGAAATTGGCTCCCAGAGTTCTCATGGAATTGAATTTCATCTCAATTCAATTACTTCTCGATGTCTTCTTTTAATTGGTCCCCAATTTGAAAATGCATCCCATACTACAACTTAATTCCAATTGCTATGAAATCGGCTCCCAAGTGCAATTGAGAACTCCATCAGAATATCATATTATTCATCCTTCTTCTTTAATTTGTCATTTTCTCTAGACAAATTCTTGATTTTCGGCTTGATATCTTCTTCTTCTATTTTCATGCATCTTCCTCTGTTTTTCTCTTTTGCAAAAATAATTTCCCGATCATGGTCTAAAACTCTACTAGACCTATAAAATAAAATTGGGGGTTCTACAAATACATATTTGGCACATCAAAACCATTACACTTTATTCCTAACAATTTCCCCCCTTTTGATAATGCCAAAACCTATACTCAGTCATTGGCTTTAAGTCTTTGAAAAATAATTATTTTTCTCAATTTTATTTGACAAAGCCAAGATGAGTTTAACAAATGGATTTCTAGACACAATCAAAAGAAACTTGTGAATTAATATTTAGACAAGCTCCTAAACGCATCTTGAATTATTTTTATTTTATTTTTGATCATCCTTCTTTTAATTTTGACGTGCGTTTTGACATTTCTTGTCTTATTAATTCACGAAGGTCTAATTATAAAAGACAAATAAAATTATAAACTCAAAATAAACCATGGGAAATTATTATTGATATATTTCGAATTTTTCCAGAAAAACGCAACAGAGGTACGAAAAGTAGCGAAAATATTAGTTTAAGAGATTTTCCAGATTACCTTCTAGGTTTCTTCACACTCATGTCTTTCTTCAAAATTTCCTTGACATGTTCTCTGAGCTTGAAGAAATCATCTATGAACTTCGCATTCTGGAATCTCTTTGTAACTTGACCAGCCATGTAATATCCAAAAGCTTTCTTAATATTGTTGCCCGGAAGAACTCCAGCTTCCCACCATACAACACATTCTTCGAAGCTTCTTTCTTCTCCAAGATTCATGCCCATGTTTCCAGTGAAATCTCTTAATTCATACCACATCTCGGTTCTTTTTCGTTTGCCTTCTTTTTCTTTATTTTTGTCCAAGATCCATTGGGCTTGATCGGCTGCAGGCCATTTCTTGATCATGCTTGGTAAGTTTTCCTTCGTCCATACTGTGGTCTGAGTGGCGGGACCTTTTGACCATTCAAACCAGCCACGAGTTTCAGCAACCTTTGATGTACTCGTACCAAGACTAGGACTCGCGAACTAAGCAAAACCAATCTGAGATGGTCCTTGTGAGGATTGTCCGCAGCTTCAGCCTCTACCTTGAGTCTGTATTACTAGTTGTTGTTGGCTTCCAAGAATAAATTCTTGTTGTTGCAAAGCCAAGTGACTGAGAATTTCTTCCCCCCTTTTGGCGTTATCAACCAAAAGTGCAAGGGTCTTACAATCTCGGTCTTGGTTTGCCTTCACAGTTTCAACACTATTGTGTGTTTCAATGGAAACAGCTTGTACGTTGTCCAGCTTGTTTGTTGTAATTGTTAGTTCAGCTTTCTTGGTCTTGAATTGCCCTGATCTGTCTCAAGTGACGTTCGTTGTGAATCTTTTCGGAAGCTTCACGTTCCTTCTTCATGAGTTGGATCACTTCAAGTAATCCTTTCGTCACTTCTCCTTTCAAGACTCTTTCGGCTTTGTCAATCTAAGTCTTCAAACTGTGTTGGTACTCCATGAGTTCTTTCATATTGACTCGGGTATCCGTGTGTTGTTGTTTTAGCATTTGGTTTTGTTCAACCAACTTTTCTCCAATAGTTTGATAAACAACATCACTGGATTCGGCAACTTTGGCAAATAAGGATGAAAATATATCATCTTCTTGATCATCCATCTGCACAAAGTTTTGAGGAGATCCGAATGGACTCCTATTCGGATATGTGAGAACAATTGTATCAATGATTTGCATCCCTTATTCTTCAGGTGATTCGGCTTCTTGATTGAGATCACCAATTCTTTCTTCTAAAACTTCTGTTCTCGTGTAGTTGTCTGCAAATAAATCTTCATTTTCTAGAACTGGGTCCATGATAGGCATGGTGGTCTTGGTATTGTGTACTGGCAGTACACTGGATAAATCCTCCCTGTTCTCAGTAGTAACTTCTACTGCAACTTCAACTGGTAAATCTCTTCTTAATTGTTCTGACACTACTCCTCTTAATTCTTTTCTTCTTTTATCCCTTTTTGTAGCTGTAATATATATATATATATATATATATATATATATATATATATATATATATATATATATATATATATATATATATATATATATATATATATATATATATATATATATATATATATATATATAATTTCTTTTATTATCAATTTCCCTTTTTTTTTTGTTTTATCTTCTTGGCTACGAAATTTGGTTTTTTTTTTTTTTTTTTTTTTTTTTTTTTTTTTTTTTTTTTAAGGACTTAGGGATTTTTCAATTTGTAGGAGAGATAGAGATATAGAGAGAACCAGTAGCAAAAACAACCATTTTTCATTATTTATCTCCTTCTTAGGGAGAGAGAGATAACATTTTCAGATCACATCACATATTCAGGCTTCATCGGTAGAGAGACCAGCGCCGTGATTAGTCTCAAGATCAGCATGCGGTGGAGACAGAGAGCTTGATTTCAGAGCATAGACTAATCCGGGTTCCATTGGAGGTTGAGCAGATCGGTTATAGCTGCGGGTTTGAAGACAAGAAGACAGTGGTGATGGCGTTGAGCGTCGTACCTGCACTGTTGAGACTTTCGGACCTTTTTGAACTTGATCCTTGGTCGGTGGTTGCCCTTCCTCTTCTTCAGAGAATAGGATGAGGGGATCGCTGGGTGTGTCTCCAACTTCACGTCCTCCATTTGCAGCACGTCGAGCTGTCAGCATCGCTTGTCTTGCTTGCTCGGCCACTCTTCTGGAAGATCTTCTCTTTTCTTGATTCTTCGGAGTCATTGTAGCCTGCAAAAACTAGATACAAACAAAAGAAATCTCCACACAGACTAGTTTGCCTCTGACCCAAATTTATAGGCTTAGGAAAGTGCTAGAACTATGTGTGCTCATGATGAAGGGTTTGAAAGTTTTTCTTTGGATATAGCCGACGTTTGGTTTCAAAAGGTGTGATTGTAACACCCCGAAATTTTGAAACTTTTAAAACTTATATAATAAAGGTAAATCCTCATTAAATCCCGAAATCAAACACAAGAGTATGGGGTGCTATGCCACACCTGAGCTAGAGAACTTAGGTGCACAGGCTAACTAGCTAAAATCCTCAAAGTAATGGCAATACATAAGCATGGCACGCAGGCCGAAAGGAAAACTAGCTACTCTACGCTTTGGATCTGTAGCGCGCTCCGGGGTCTACTCATCAGTGCCTGAAAGCCAAATATATCTGTTCAGCCAGAGATGCTGGTAACCCACTCCAACGCGTTGAAATACAATATAGGTATGTATATAGATATAGATATAGGAAAATCATTTTGAAGCAGGAAGATATATACTTAGGAGACTCTAACTTTAAAACCAGGAGTAGACTCAGCAAATAGGGACAAACACATTAGTCAATGATAATTAGTTAAGTAGACTTAACACCATAAGGAATACGTATCTAAGGTCACAGATCACTTTTCAATTCAAACACATCATCATCCAATCATCATTCATATCACATAAGTATTGATGGCGCCACGGGACCAATTGTATGCCTCGAACATGAGGGTTAATGCATATAGCATTAACACGGCCCCGCAGCACCGTACCTCATACCGCGGCATGAAGGGAGTTGATCGCAACAAACCCTTTGAGAACCGCTGACGAACTCAACGTTGGACCATGATCCGACACACCGCTGATGCACCCAGTCGGTGGACCGCGAACCCCTTTACAAGGGGGGACTTACGACCCTACACACCGTTGATGCGTACAGTCGGTGGACCATAGCGGATCAAGCCCGACATACCGCTGAGCTAAACTTAGTTGGTGGGCAAAGATCCTCGGAGACTACGGCCCTACACACCGCTGTCCCATCACTCGGTGGATCGCAGCCAGCCGTAGCCCTATACACCGCCTGATTACTCAGGTCGGTGGACTACAGCCATCCTCGACTTATTGGCCCTACACACCGCCTGGCGCGTTCAGGTCGGTGGGTCATAGTACCGAGGCCCATAGTTGGACCGCAGCCCAAGAAGTGAATCAATTTGGCCTTTAGCCACTTCTGAGCTTTAGATCAGGAACAATCCATTTGGCCTTCAGCCACTTCCGAACCTTTAGTCCGGGAATAATCCATTCGGCCTTCAGCCGACTTCCGAACCTTAGTCCGGGAACCACCCAATTGGCCTATAACCAAAATGGGGGATCATGCTACACATAACACATAGGAGCACATAGTAGCATATTGGGAGGGGAAAAACATATAAATAAACTTACGTGCGATCATTCACATACTAAGAATAGTCCTAAGGGTTCATACAACTTCCACCTAGGTCAACGGGTTACCAATTCAACTAGCATGCAATCCCTAAGACTCATTTAACCTACGAATGGTACCGGAAATATCAAACTAGACTCAAGCACGACAAACGGGGTCCGTTGGGACACCATGGGGAGCGGGGAACATCAAACGGGGAAGCCAAAGACTCGGGGTGGGGTACGGACCAGCGGGTAGCCGGTGGGTGGGGGTCACCCGCCGGCTACCCGCAGGAGGACACTGTTCCGGGCAGCGGGTTGTCGGCGGGCAGCGGGTTGTCGGCGGGCAGGCGGCTGCCCGGTGGCTGCCCGCTGTCGGGCGGTGTCCTTCAGGCAGCGGGTAAGTGGCGGGTTCCCCTACCCCCACCTACCCCCCACTGACTCTTTTATCAAATACTCGTCCCGGGAACCTTCGTGGAACCCGAAACCATGCTTAGACACTTTTAAACACAAATGACGACACCACGTAGGCAATTAACAGATTAAAAGCAAGAATCATGTAGGACTTATCCTATTATGAATTCTAAATATAAACAACACCCGAACATGCAAATTCCCACCCAAATATAAATCAAGAACATCACAATACAAATTCCCAATCCAACCTAGGGCTCTAATCCCACCCAAATCATCAAGATCATATTTAATGTTTAACATCAAGAAATATCAAGATTCGTCAAGAATTATCACATCAAAATCAAGAATTTCTTTTCAGCATCAAGATCATCAAGATTATGAAGAATGCATATAAATCATCTTAGCAATCATCAAGAACATAACACAATTATCATAGAAGAATTCATCAAGACACAAGAATATAGAGGGAGGCCAAGGAAGGAGATTATAGCGAAGAAAATAGGTTTTGTTGAGACATGGGTTACCTCTTAGCCTTAATTAATTTCCTTGGCTATGAAGGGTCTTTCTTTAAGATTTCTTCTTTCTTGATTTCTCCTAAGGGAATTCTTGGAACTTGTGTGGTGAGAGATTATTTGTGGTGTGAGTTCTAGGTGTCTCTTATGACCCTATATATATATATCTAAGAGTCTTAATTGGGGTCTAAATGGTATGGGTTTGTTACTTCTATTTCCTATAGAACTAGGGAATTGGTTTTAGGGATAGGGTTCATGGCTTATGGTGGGCCCTTCCTTAATTAATTAATGTAATTTAATTCTTTTCTTTTTGGGTAAATTAATAAATAGTTAGGGACCGTAACACGGGGTGTTACACTCTCTCCCCCCCCCCCCCCTTATGGGAAGTTTCGTCCCCGAAGCTTTGGTTTTGTTGTGTTGACTCCTTCTCCTATCTCATGCTTTTGCCTTGATTACCTTGTGCGAAGAGTTCGGGGTAGCGTTCCTTCATTGTGTCTTTGAGTTCCCATGTGGCCTCTTTGGCCTCGTGGTTGGTCCAGAGGACTTTTACCATTTCTATGGTTCGTTGTCGAGTGGTTCTGGCCTTGGTGTCCAGGATCCTTACGGGTTTCTCTTCGTAGGTTAGGGTGTCGTACAGGTCCACAGCTTCGGGTTGTAGTACGTGGCTTGGATCGTGTATATATTTCTTTAGTTGGGATATGTGGAACACGTTGTGTAATCGCTCTAGTTCGATGGGCAACACGAGACGGTAAGCCAGGTTTTTGACTTTTTCCATGATTTCGTAGGAGCCGATGAATCGGGGGCTGAGCTTCTCCTTTCTCCCAAACCTCATCACCCCACGTGTGGGTGAGATTCTTAGCCAGACCTTCTCCCCGGTGGAGAATTCGGCTTGCTTTCTTCCTAGGTCGGCGTAAGATTTTTGACGGTCTTGTGCGGCCTTCATTTTCTCTTGTATGTGTTTGACCTAGGTTATCGTGTCTTGTAGGTATTGGGGTCCAAGTGCCACTGGACTGACCATGTCTTCCCAACATAAGGGGGTTCTGCATTTTCGATCGTACAGTGCTTCGTAGGGTGCCATGCGGATACTTGCGTGATAGCTGTTGTTGTATGAGAATTCGATGAGGTCTAGGTGTTCTTCCCAGGTTCCTTGGAAGTCTAACATCCAGGCTCTTAGCATGTCTTCGAGTGTTTGGATGGTTCTCTCAGTTTGACCGTCAGTGGTGGGATTGAAGGGTGTGCTTTGGTTCAGTCGTGTCCCCAGGGCCGTTTGTGTCAATAATGTTATATTATTTGGCTTTATAATATGCTATTAATTGTGTGGTCCTAGATAGGTGGTTTAGTAGTACCTAATAGTTAGGAGAGGTTTACGTCTTCTAAACCTCTTTTATTATTGTAATTGTTATCTGTTGAATTGAATGCTGAATCACTATTCTAATCTGGTATCAGTTAGCCTTACGTTCGATCCTCCTTCTTTCTCTCCCTCACCCCAAAATGTCGACGAACTCGTCGGAAAGAACAATCACCACCTCCGTCCCAAGTCCGGCCACCACGGCAAACCCTCTCTCCTCGGCACATCATTTTGTGTCGATTAAGCTCACGTCCCAGAATTTTTTATTCTGGCGTACGCAATTGGTTCCATTCTTACGGGGCCAAGAACTACTCGGGTTTGTCACCGGCGAAACCCCCTGCCCGTCCCCAACCGTCGCAAGCCCACCGGCAGAGTCGTCCGCTTCCGGTGCAGCCACCTCCGCTAGTGTGCCGAATCCTGAGTTCCATACGTGGGTAAGGCAAGATGCGTCCATTTTATCGCTCTTGGTTTCCTCCATGGCCGACGAGGTGCTTCACCTTGCCGTCGGACGCAACACGTCAAAAGAAGTTTGGGATTCAATCACTGCTGCACTAGGATCCAGCTCGAGAGCACGTTGCCTAAATCTACTTGGGCAGTTTCAATCCTTAAGGTAAGGCAATCTTTCCTCGGCAGACTACATCGGCCAAGCCCAGCTAATTGTAGAAGCTCTCTCGCTCGCCGGTCGTCCTCTTTCGTTGGACGAGAAAAATCTCTGGGTATTCCGAGGTTTACGGCCAGAGTTCCGAAGCATGGCGGCCTCCCTGACGGTTTTCGGCAATCCGGTTACGCTACCTCAGCTCGCTGATTTTCTGCAAGCGCAGGAATTTATCGCGGCAGATGCCCTTGCACCTGGTCTCAGTGGTGGCGGATCTCCTGCAGCGCTGTACGTTGCGCAGGGCAGCAACCAGTCAGGGGGTGGCACTGGAGGGCGTCGCGGAAACTCCGGTTTGGAGAAACTTCCAAAATTGAGAGAGAAATCTGGGATCCCTATCGGACACGATGTTTCGGGGGACTCCGTGGTATTTCACCACCCGGTTTATGTATGCCTTGGCTAGCTGAGTCATTGTCCTTGTTTCCTTCATGGAGATGAACCGCACTGTTTTGGTTAGTCGGTCTACTATTTCCCAGATCTTGTCTTTGCCTGTTGGTGTTGTGGGTAATCCTCCAACGAAATCCATGGATATGGAGTCCCATTTTCCTTGAGGTATCTCGAGGGGTTGTACGAGCCCTTTAGGTCTGCATCGTTCGGCCTTCACTCTTTGGCAGTTTAGACATCTGCTCACGAAGTCCGCGGTTTCCTTTTTCATGTTGGGCCACCAAAACATCTTTTTCACGTCTTGGTATAGTTTGTCGCCTCCGGGGTGCACTGAGTACAGTGAACTGTGCCCTTCTTCCAGGATTTGTTGTTTCAGGTGGGGGTGTGCCGTGGGTATGCACCACCTCCCTTAGTAGCGGAGGCTACCTTCTTCCCATATTTCGAATGGTCCGTCTTTTCCTTGAGTTAGGTTGAGTCGTATTTTCTCTAGTTCCGGGTCTTGTTGTTGCCCGATCTTGATTTCCTCGAGTAGTGTGGGTATGATTCTGACATTGAATAGATGGATTTCAGAATCCGTCTGTCCCCGTTTAACCACCTCCAAATTCATCTTTTGGAAGTCCTTGCATATCTCGTCTGACAGGATCCAAGTGGTGTTGAGGGAGTGGTTGGTTTTCCGGCTTAGGGCGTCTGCCACTATGTTAGTCTTCCCCTCGTGGTACTGGATATCCAAGTCGTAATCTTTAATAAGCTCCAACCATCTCCGTTGTCGGATGTTGATGTATTTTTGGGTGAAGATGTATTTCAAACTTTTATGGTTCGTATAAATTTTGCATTGTACTCCGTATAGGTAATGTCTCCAGATTTTTACAGCGAACACAATGGCAGCAAGCTCGAGGTCGTGGGTGTGGTAGTTTTCTTCGTGGGTTTTGAGCTATCTGGATGCATATGTTATTACTTTGCCCTTTCGCATTAGTACGCATCCCAGACCCTTTTTAGAGGCATCGTTGAAAACTTCGAATCCTTCCACTCCAGAGGGAAGGGCTAGGATGGGTGCTGTGGTTAGTTTTTCCTTTAGTTCTTGAAATGCGGTGATGCAGTTGTCATCCCAATGAAAGGGGGCATCCCTTTTCGTGAGTCTTGTGAGGGGTTGTGCTATCTTGGTAAAATTAGGTACGAACCTTCGATAGTAGCCTGCTAACCCTAGGAAGCTTCTGACCTCTGAGAGTGACTTCGGTGTGGGCCATTCCTTGACAGCGTGGATTTTGGTTGGGTCCACCCTGATCCCCTCTTTGGTGATCACGTGACCCAGGAATGTCACGTTGTCCTTCCAAAACTCGCATTTGGAAAATTTGGCGTATAGTTGGTGTTCTCTCAGAGTTTGTAAGGTTGTGCAGATGTATTTTTCGTGTTCTTCTTCGTTTCGGGAGTAGACCAGAATGTCGTCGATGAACACGATGACGAAGTCATCGAGGTAGGGCCGGAATACTCGATTCATGAGGTCCATGAATATCGCGGGCGCGTTGGTGAGTTCGAAGGGCATTACCGTGAACTCGTAGTGGCCGTAGCGAGTTCGAAATGCTGTTTTCTGGATGTCTGGATTGGCTACTTTTATCTGATGGTATCCGGATCTTAGATCGATTTTCAAGAATACCCCTGCTCCTTTGAGTTGGTCGAACAAGTCATCGATTCGTGGGATAGGGTACTTATTCTTTATTGTGACTTGGTTTAATTCCCTGTAGTCGATGCATAGTCGCATGTTTCCGTCCTTTTTCTTGACAAATAGCACTGGTGCTCCCCACGGGGAGGTGCTGGGGCGTATGTATCCTTTATCTAGTCATTCCTGAGTTGTGTTTTTAGTTCCTTCATTTCCTTTGGCGCCAGTCTGTAGGGTGGCTTTGAGATGGGGGCGGCGCCAGGCATTAGATCTATAGT
Organism: Ipomoea nil; assembly: GCF_001879475.1. NCBI lineage: Eukaryota > Viridiplantae > Streptophyta > Magnoliopsida > Solanales > Convolvulaceae > Ipomoea > Ipomoea nil. The sequence goes on along the minus strand of NW_017619177.1, from coordinate 613,652 downwards.
GAATTTGACTTCCCTGGTTGGGGGAGCCCCGGGGATCTCGTCTGGGAAGACATCGGTGAATTCGTTCACCACTGGAATGGTTTGGGGCTCGGGTACCTTAGTTTTGAGATCTTCGACTGAGCATAGGACGGCCTCGTGTCCTTGTGTTAGATATCTCTTCATTTTCATCATGTTCACTACTTTGACGTCCGGGTTCTTGTGGGTCCTGTGGTAGGATACCCGCTTGCCGTGGGGTCCTCATAAGACCACCTTTTGTTCGCCGCATAGGATTTGTGCTTGGAATTTCTTTAGCCAATCCATCCCCAAGATTACTTGTATTCCACCTAGTCTGAATTGTATTAGGTTGCTAGGGAATTCCACTCCTTCGATGGTGATCATTATGTCCTTGTACATGCGGTCACATTTTATAATCCTGCCGGATGCCACCTGGACTTGCAGCTGTACTCTCGTGCTGGTGTTTAGACCGAGTTGCGTGGCGAATTCAGCTGCAATAAATGAGTTGGTGGCTCCTTAGTCGAATAGTGTGGTGGCGGAAGTGACATGTATGAGGAAGGTTCCGGAGACTATGTTGCTATATACGATTCTGGCTTTGCTTATGGTAAGGATCCTTTCGCGTGTGATTCTCACTTGTGACACCCCAAAAATCCAAATTCAATTAATGGATTAATTGAGTAATTAATCCTCTTTCAATTGAGGAATTAATTCCTAAAATCCTGAAATTTAATACTTGAGGACTAGTATTTGACTAGTCAACTCCAAAGTCAAGTTGTACCTGGAGCTTTGAAGGGAGTTCCCTTGTTCCTTACACTTTCAAATGTTAGTAAGGGCATTCTTGACCTTTCACCTAGTGTTAGTATTGTAACCTAACCTAGTAGACATCTTCATTCTATCCCTTACACTTTCTAAAATATTAGCTTTACCTTCTCTCTAAAAAGGTGAGTAGCTTTTCCTCCAAGCCAAGTTGAGACCTTGCCAAGACTTCAAGAGTTGCTTCCAAGATTCAACCTTTCACCTATTTGGGCATCTAGGAGGGTAAGATCTAAGTCCATCTTGTGTTTTTGGTTTCATCTTAGGTGTCTTTTCTTAAATGTAGGATCTTTATGATCTTTTGGTTTGTTCTTGAAGTGGGTTTGGAAAGTGAGCCTTGTGAGGAGCTTGTTAAGGTGTAAAGTGAAGTCTTTTAGTCTACAAGAGGTAACCCATGCTCTACAAAATCTATTTTGCTTACCTATATGTGATTTCTTGGATTCTACTTGTGTTTTGCTATGAAATGTGAGTGTTTATGCATTTGTCTTGTGAAAATGCATATCTAAAGCTTGTGTTTAGGGTTCTTTTGTGCCATTGCTTGGAATTTCCTATGATTCAAGTCATTTTGTTGTATTGGGTGAGATTTGGCATGGTTTGGACTTGAATTTGAGTTTGGAGTTGAAAATCCCCGAAGGGATTATTTTGGACACAGGGATGTACCCGCGGGCGGAACGACATGCAGAGCCCTACCCGCCGCCCACCCGCGGGGAACGTGGCTTGTGGGTTGTGTACCCGCAGGCGGAACCACGAGTAGGGGCCTACCCGTGGGCCTACCCGCGGGGAACACTTTGGTGTTGGAATGGGATTTGTTCCCCGTGATTCTTTTGACTCGGTATTTGGTCTTTGGACTTCCCGATGTTCTTTTGTGGAACTATTTGAGTGTCTCCTTGATGTTTCGTATGTCTAGAACTATGTGGTAGATATCCATGTAGGACTTTGGTGTCTTGAATTGTGCTAAGTGTTCAACATTGTGTTTCGTTGAACGGTGATGTGTCTCGTGTGTTCCTCGGAACTACCTTTGGTTTATCCGCTTGATAAGCATGCTAGTTCGGTGTCTAAACGCTAGCGTGTGTGTTGTTTGTACCTTCCGATTGGTTGATGATAACTTGTGTTATTCATTGTTGTTGTTGTTGGGCTGTGACCCATTCCTTGATTGAGTATGTTTCATATCTTCGTTGTGATCCGTTAATTGATTCCTGTTGAAGTGTGATGTGTGTGTGGCTTTACCTGGATTGCACGATTGGTGGTATGGGACACTAGTCACCATGGTATTGCAGCGGTCCTCATGGTGGCCGTGACGTGATTATGGAGTTGTGACCTATGTGTCAGGTTCACGTATTTTCTTGGGAAGGCGTGTGTCGCCGAGTGTGTGTACGGTACCATGTGTACTATGAAATTGGTGGTCTCGTTGGTGGTCGTTGGTGGGGTCGACGGTCCCAGGAGGAAAAAGGTTGGACTAAGAAGTACAGGGGTCTTGGAGGTAATGGTTGGAAAGAAGAAACAAGGTTGGGGGTAGCCATAAGGTTGGAACCGGGCATAAGGCAGGCATATCAACTCGTGATGGGTGATGTCACGAGGGCTATTGTAGCCGGTGTTGTGAGTTCTTCTCTTGTGACGTGTGTAGTCACAAAGGCACGTGTTGTCGGTTGTGTGAGTCTTATTCTTTTGCGTTGTACTTGTCGGGTTTTGATCTATTGGGTGATGATAGATCATGCCTTGACTCTTTTGTGAGTCGTGTTGTTCTTGTGGTCTTGGGATGTGTTCCCGTGTTGATTGTAGAGAGTGTTGAGTCTTATGTTGGCTTTTACTCTTGGTTTTGCACTTATATATATGTATTCCGTTTCGAAATGATTTTGTATATATATGCTATCTATGTATGATACTTAACAGGTATTGGTGGGTTACCAGCATTATTCGCTGATCGGGCGTCGTCACATGTTTTATTGTGTTCTTTCAGGTGATGTCTAGGCGAGAGCGCCGTCTATTACCCGATAGCAAAGCTCCTTCCGTTTGTTTTATGGCCTGTGTGCTGACCTAGTTGTAAACTTGTGAGATTTGGGATAGTTGTGAACTATGCAGATTTTGCTGTAGCGTTCATCTTTGTTGGTGAACGTGGCATAACACCCCATGACTTGGATTTATGTTTATCCAGTTATCTATTAGTCTTCCGCTGTGCTAGTGTTTTGTTGTGATATCTGCATGTGTTAAGGCTTTTTATATAGCATGTTTTGGGAGGTGTTACAGTTGGTATCAGAGCCTAGGTTTGAGCATAGGATGGGTTAAGTCTAGACTTTCTAAGTGGCTAAGTGTGGTTTGAGACTTTTAAGCGACCTTAGGAATCTAAGTGTAAGGCTTAGGACTTTAGGATGCACGGTGAGGTTTTAGCTTTGGTTTTCTTTAGTTAAGGCACCAAGTAAGGGTGCGGGCCCTAAGTTTCCTCCCGTTACCGTGCTGTTGCTGTAGAAGTCGAAGATGGCACCATCGAGACGTCGTGCAAGGTCTTCAGAAGTAGTCACCAACGGGCAGTTAGCTCAAAGCCTTCATCAACTGACACAGATCACCCAGACGCTAAGCAGCGCCCTCCTCAACAACCACACTCTTCAGAATGGAAATCGTGACGTAGTACGCCAAGTCGCAAGTCTCCGTCCCCCGATCTTTGCCGGTGAAAAAGATCCCGCAGTGCTGGATGAGTGGATCTGGATGTTTGACAAGATCTTCGAAGTAGTGGCTTGCCCGGAGGATCGCAAGGTGAAGTTAGTTACGTTCTACCTTCGGCAAGAAGTGGACTCGTGGTGGTTGCTTGAAAGGCTAGTTTGTAGACAAGATCCAGAGTTCAGTTGGGAAAACCTGAAGGTTAAGTTACGCGAGCGGTTCTATCCTACCCAAGTCAAGGAGGCCTACCGTTGTGCAGCCGATCCCTACCTAGTACAGCAAGTTCAGAAAGGAATTCGGGAGAACTGTAAGAGTCAGCTTAAAGGAAGTGTTGCACCCGTGGATAGGAGTTTGATGGCTACTAGTGCTGAACCAACAAGAAGCCTGCAAAGAGACGACTCTATGAGGGGAAGACTCCCCGGCCAATCCGGAACAACAAGGCTAAAGGAAAGTGCTCCGTTTGCAAGAAGTGTGGAGGTGACCACCCCGGCATGGACTTTCATGGGAAACCGATAGAGTTCTTTGTTTGTGGCAAGAAAGGTCACCGGTCCTTTGAGGGCAAGGTTAAGAGGAAGACATCAGCGGTCTCGAAATCAGTTGTTTGTGTGGGGCCCTGGTCGGGAAGACATCAGCGGTCAAAATGGAAGCAACAATGGACTAAGTGGAAGTGGCATTCAGGACCTGTGTACCAAGTCGGGACCTCAGCAAGGCAAGATCCTCAGTAGTGAGGCGGATGCAAGTGGGAACCGTTGAAGTAAGTTCTTGTACCTTTCGTTGCACCTTCTTTCGTCTTTGTGCCTTTCCTGCGTGTTAGCTTCGAGCGTTAGGTTGTTCTTAAGTCACCCTTGAACCTCGGTAATCTTTTCTCTTCCCTAAGCAAACCCAATCACCCTTTTTGCCAAGTGATCCTTTTCTTCCAAACCTTGTGTAACACCCCGAAATTTTAAACTTTTTGAAGCTTGTATAATAAAGGTAAGTTTTCATTTAAATTCCAAAACATAACATAAGAGTACGGGGTGTTATGCCACACCTGAGCTAGAGAACTCAGGTGCACAGGCTTACTAACTAAAATCCTTAATAATGTCAATACATAAGCATGACACGCAGGCCGAAAGGTAAACTATCTACTCTACGCTCCAGATCTCTAGCACGCTCCAGAGTCTACTCATCTGTGCCTGAAAGCCAAATATATCTGTTCAGTGAGAGATGCTGGTAACCCACTCCAACGCGTTGAAATACATTACATATAGATATATACAGATATAAGAAAAACCATTTTGAAGCATGAAGATATATCCTAAGAAACTCTATCTTTAAAACAGGGACTAGGCTTGACAGATAGGGATAAACACAGCCAACAGTTATAACCAGTCATATACAGTTACTAACATATATCCTATGGTCACGATTTCACTTCATATCATTCGTAACATCAATCAATCCGTATCTCATCACACAAGCACACTTTGATGGCGCCACAGGACCAATCGCTTGCCCATACATGAGGGTCAGCGCATATAGCTCCGACACGGCCCCGCAGCGCCCTGCCTCGTATCGCAACACGAAGGGGTCGATCGCAACCGACCGATGAACCGCAGCTCATCATAATGTTTGATCGCAACCAAACAGGGGACCGCAGCCCAAGAGTAGTCATCTGACCGCAACCAGGAATATGAACCGCAGCTCATGTAAAACGTTTGATTGCAACCAAATGGTGGACCGCAGCCCGAGAGTGTAAGTCTGACCGCAGCCAGCTTCTGAACCGCAGCTCAGGAATAACCAATTTGATCGCAACCAAATTGGGATATCATGTACACATAACACATAGCAAGCACATGCAACCCACATTGACACATTGGGGAAGGGGAGAAATCGTATAACGAAACCTATGCGTGGTCATCCACATACTAGGAATAATCCTAAGGGGTTCATACTTCCTTCACCTACACCAACGGGATACCAATTCAACTAGCATGCGATATATATAAGACTCGTTTAACCTATGAATGGCACCTGAAACATCAATCTAGATATAGGCACGATGGATGGAGTCCGTTGGGACGCCACGGGGGTCGGGGGAACATCAAACGGGGAAGCCGGGACCCCGAGGTGGGATAATTTCCAGCGGGTAGCCGGTGGGTGAAGGGTCACCCGCTGGCTGCCCGCCGACTACAAGTCTCCGGGCAGCGGGTGCCCGGCGGGCAATCACCTGCCCGCCGGCTGCCCGCTTCCGGTGGCGTTAATTCCGGTGGCGGGTAGGTGGCAGGTCCCCTACCCCCACCTACCCCCCACTTACTCTTTTTCACAATAAACGCCCCGGGATCCTTTGTGGAACCCGAAACCATGCTTAGACACTTTTAAACGTAATTGATGACACCACATAGACAATTAACGGATCAAAAGCAAGAATCATACGGCACATATCCTATCGTAACTTCTAAGCCAAAGACAACACCCGAGCATGGAAATTCCCACCCAATACAATAAGAATAACACCATACGAATTTCACGATACATCCTAGGGCTCTAATCGTATTTAAACCAACAAGAACATAACTTCATCTTTTAACATCAAGAAAAATCAAGATTCATCAAGAATATCACCCAATCGTCAAGAATCCTTATCCTCATCAAGATTATCAAGATCACACATAAAATCATATCACCAATCATCAAGATCACATCATCAATATCATAAACGATTCATCAAGGCACAAGAATATAGAGGGATGCCTAAGAGGGAGATCATAGCTAAGAAAATAGGTTTTGTTGAGACATGGGTTACCTCTTAGCCTTAATTAATTCCCTTGGCTATGAAGGGTCTTTCTCTAAGCCTTTCTTCTTTCTTGATTTCTCCTAAGGAATTCTTGGAAGTCCTTGTGTGGTGAGAGATTATTGTGGTGTGGGTTCTAGGTGCCTCTTATGTCCCCTATTTATATACCTAAGAGTCCCAATTAGGGTCCAAATACTATAGGCTTGCTAACTCTATTCCTTTTAAGACTAGGGGCTGGGTTTTAGAGGTGAGGGCCCACAGACTATGGTGGGCCTTTTCCTAATTAATTACTGTAGTTTAATTGATTAAATGATTAATTGGTTTTAGGGGTCGTAACACGGGGTGTTACACTCTCCCCCCCTTACAAGAGGCTTCGTCCCCGAAGCCGGTGTGTTAATCCATTCTTTCATCCCCGGACATCCCGTAATTTGGCCTCCTAGTTAGGAACGCGGCCCCACGTGTTGTCCTTGCTGGGGTAGACTGGATTACTGGTGCCGTGGTGATAGGAAGGTTCGGGTCTACTTTGGTTTCCTGCTCCGGAGCTGGATGCCCTGCGAGTGCCCAAGATGGTCTCGATTGCTGCCACCCTATGATCTAAGGCGCGTGTCGCGTGGATTAAGGACGAGAACCCTTCGTCCATGATTTGGTTTTGCCGGGTGAGCTGCGCTAGGATGCGCTCATTGACCGATTCTTCGTTTTGTCTCCTTGGGTTTCCTCTTCATAATGTGGGTGCCGGTGGGTTAGGCTCGCTATCCTCTTCCTGATCCCCACTTCCTTCTAGTCTCCCACAGTCTTGCATTGCTCGTTTGAGCTTTTTGTTGGAGATTTCCAGTTGGTCGACCAATTCTCTTCGGTCCTCTTCGGGTTTCAGGCAAATCTCTTCGAGGGTGATGTATCATCCCCCTTCGGTGTAGTAGATATCATTGCGGTGGAGGTTCTGAGCATTAAAGATCATGTCGTTTGCAGTCTTGACCTCAGTGTGGCTTAGATCCACCCCCTTTTTCTCCATGATCCAACTTAGGATCATCCCGTAGGGCAGGCTAAGTCGGTTGCTGGTCTTGCAAAATTCCATGTGTTTCAGCATGAGGGCGGGTAGGTTGAACTTGATTTTGTGTTTCAAGAGGTAGGCAAAGGTGCACTCTAAACTCCCCACGTCCTTGCTCTTATTATTTGTGGGCAAAAGGCTGTCAGTTATAATCATAACCAATATCTTTTGCTCCGTAGTTAGCCACTTCCTATTTGGTCGCGTGGCCGAGGTGAACCCTTCCTCCTTTCCGAGTAAGTACCCGAGGTAGTCCTTGTACCCCGTATTCTAGGTATCAATCCACCCTTTCCGATCGTAGTTTGACACACCCGTGGTGGTCAACTTTAAGAGTTTGGCCAAGCGGCCTTCGGAAAGTATGATTCTTTTCCTCGGACCTTGGTGGCGATTTCTAGTTTATCACCACGTTTGGTGGCTACCAGATGTTGATAGAATTCTTTCACCAATTCGGGGTACGTATCCCCTTTAATGGTGAGGTATGTATCCAAAAGCCCTTGGTGATTAAGCATATCAACCAACTCCGGAGAGAATTGATCGGGTTCGAGGGCTTTACCTTCAATTACGGTATAACCGGCGTTGCTCCATTCCGGGGTACGGCTTCTGAGGGGCTTTTTTGGCATTTTGGGTAGGTGGTATTTTTCCGGCGAACTTCTGGTGAGACTCCGGCGTGACTCCTGCGGGTTTCCGGCAGCGCGGTTTCTTCGTCGGCGAGGAGGGCTAATAATAAAGGTAACATCTCATTAAATCCCAAAGCGTAACATAAGTGTACGGGGTGCTATGCCACACCTGGGCTAGAGAACCCAGGTGCATAGGCTGTCTAACTACTATCCTCCGAAATATAAATGCATAACATGGCACGCAGGCCGAAAGGGAAACTACACTACTTCTACGCTCCAGTTCTAGCGCGCTCCAGTGCTCTAATCCTCTGTGCCTGAAAGCCAAATATATCTGTTCAGCGAGAGATGCTGGTAACCCACTCCAACGCGTTGAAATACAATACATATAGAGATATATATAGATATACAAAAACCGTTGTGAGCATGAAGATATATCCTACGAACTCTAGCTTTTAAAACCGGGAATGACTCGACAGATAAGGTCAGACACAAGCAATAGTTATAACGAGCATATGCAGTTCACAATAGATAAGGCAGATAAGGCAAAGCATAAACAATAATCACAACCCATCATAAACAATCCCCAATATAAATCCCATGGTCACATCCCAAGGCACACATCATCACAATCTCGCCCGTATCACACACATAACGCACATTGTCGGCGCCACAGGACCGATCGCATGCCCATACATGAGGGTCAGCGCATATAGCTCTGACACAGCCCCGCAGCACCATGCCCCGTATCGCAACACGGGGAGGTCGATCGCAACCGACCGATGAACCGCAGCTCATCATAATGTTTGATCGCAACCAAACAGTGGACCGCAGCCCAAGAGAGTGTCATCTGACCGCAGCCAGGATAAAGGACGAACCGCAGCTCGTATAGAAACGTTTGATCGCAACCAAACGGTGGACCGCAGCCCAAGAGAATGTCATCTGACCGCAGCCAAGAATACCCATCTGACCGCAGCCAGATTCTGAACCGCAGCTCAGGATAACCAATCCGATCGCAACCGAATTGGGGTAACACGCACACATAACACACAGCAGGCACATGCAACCCACATTACACATTGGGAAGGGGGATAAAGCGTATAACAAACCTATGCGTGATCCATCACATACTAAGAATAGTCCTAAGGGGTTCATACTTCTTTCACCTAGGTCAACGGGATACCAATTCAACTAGCATGCGATACAACGGACTCATAACCCTACGAACGGTACCCGAAACTTCAAACTAGACATAGGCACGACAAACGAGGTCCGTTGGGACACCACGGGGATCGGGGAAACATCAAACGGGGAAGCCGGGGTCCCGGGTGGGACAATTTTCCAGCGGGTAGCCGGTGGGTGGTGGGCCACCCGCCGGCCACCCGCCAGTTTCTACTGTTCCGGGCAGCGGGTCGCCGGCGGGCAGCTGCCCGCCCGCCGGCCACCCGCTGGTAGGCGGTGGTTTACGGCTATGGGTAGGCGGCGGGTCCCCTACCCCCCACCTACCCCCCACTGACTCTTATCACACACTTTACGCCCCGGGAACCGTTGCGGAACCCGAAACCATGCTTAGACACTTTACAACGCATTTAACGACAACACGTAGGCAATTAACGGATTAATTACGAGAAACGAACGACACATAACCTATCATGCTTTTCTAAACATAATCAACACCCAAACATGCGATTTCCCCACCCGATAATCCAAGAATAAGATCATACGATACAACCTAGGGTTCTAATCACTTTTATATCAACATGGATACGATTCGTCTTCTAATTGCAAGATTTGGTAAGAATAACACATAATCATCAAGGATACCAATTAATCATTAAGAACATCATAATCATCAAGAACAACACATAATCATCAAAATCCCAATTAATCATCAAGAACATCATAATTATCAAGAAACTCCCAATATCAAGATTATCAAGATTCCCCATGGAATCATTATATCAATCATTAATAGTAATCATCACCAATCATTAATACACAATAATATGGGGGAAACCCTAAGGGGGAATCATAACTATGAAAATAGGTTTTGTTGAGACATGGGTTACCTCTTAGCCTTAATTAATTCCTTGGCTATGAAGGATCTTTCTTTAAGCTTTCTTGCTTTCTTGATCTCTTCTAAGGGAATTCTTGGAGCTCTCCTGGGGTGATGGGCGTTTAGGCGTGTGGGAAGTTCTGGGTGTCTCCTAAGTTCCCTATTTATATATTTAAGACTCCTAATTAGGGCCTGAATGGTATGGGTTTACTAATTCTATTCCTTATAGGACTCAGGGACTTGCTTTAGGGATAAGGGTCCATATTAATTAAAGCGGATCCTAATCACAATCTGAATAGTAAGGCCTACTCCCTTTATTCCTAATAGATAACTAGGTCTAGGATTCCTAATTAGGATCTGAATAGTAAAAGGTTTACTATATTTATTCCTAATAGGCTTAAGCCTCTAATTTAGGCAAGGGTCCACGGTTCATGGTGGACCCTATTAATTAATTAAAGGGGAACCTAACATAACTAATCATATTTAATTATTATTTACGGGATTAATTAAATAATTAATCCAGGATTAAAGGCCGTAACACGGGGTGTTACACGGTGGCTTCTGGACAGGGCTAGGCAGTGGTGGCGAGCGTGGCAGCGGGGGATGCTCAGGCGAGTGGCGGGTGGCGGAGGCGTCGCGGGTTGCTTCCGGGCGACGACGGCGATGTGCGGTGGGGCGTTGTCCGGGCGGCCGGCGGCGGCTTCGGTTGTTGACTGCGACCGGCTGGGGCTGTTGGTCCAGCGTTTGGGGGGGCGGAGAGGTGAGATGGGAAGGAGGGGTGAGGGAGAGGGAGTGTGGAAGAAGAAGAAGAAGAAGAAGAAGAAGGATTTTTTATTTGGGGATTTGTGGGTTTTAGGGATTTGTAGGAGATTTAAGAAGGGAGTGTTCCCTTGAGGTTTTAAGGAACACCCTTAGCCTAGTGGTTAAGATCTTGGTCTTGTATGTGGGAGGTCAAGGGTTCAATTCCCATTGGTAACAGTAGGCTTCTTGATTGTGTGGCTCTTTTTTTTTCCTTCTTTTGTCTTCTAGTGGTGGGAGGCTTGGCTTGTTTTCCTTATGTATAATTTTAGTTCCGCCCCCGTAGGCAGGACTGAATTTCGATCTAGTTTTTTATTTATAAAAATTCCGAAGTAATTAATCTAAGCAAGTAGTTCCACTACGAAGATGGTTACAAGGGGTTTGTCGGTTATCCTATACAGAACTTGTCTTCTTGGTTTTCTTCCGATGGGTTTGCGTGGTCCTCGTCTATTGGGGTTAGGTTCCCCTCCTCGAGGTTGCCCTCATTTCCGAGTTCGGCTTGGGTGCGGCTCATGACGAATATCTTTCCGGGTGCGCCGTAGTTTCCTTGGTGAGTGGTGCCCCCGTGTTGACCCATGGTGGTGGGGCGTGGCCTCTGGGGTTGAGTGCACTGGAAGGCCTTGTGTCCTTCTTCCCCGCAGTTGAAGCATCGCCAGGGATTGCCCATGCAATCTTTGCCTCTATGGTTTTTGTTGCACTTTGGGCAAGGGAAGCTTCTTGTGTTAGCTTCGTTGATTCCTAGGGGTGGCCTTTGGCTAGCCAGATTGCTCGGTCTCGTGTTGGCGTCGTTTCTTGTTCTTTTTACGGGTGGTGTTCCACCTCCGGTGTTCCTCTTTCGTATCTGTTCTTGAACCCCACGTTGTAGTAGTTGGATTCGATAGAGATTTGCGGCACTGGAGTAAGCCTCGTTGAGGGTCCGGGGTCTGCTTACCACTAGTGCTTTTCGGGCTTCGAAGTTGAGGCCCGATACGAACCTCTCTATTTTGGTTGCCTCAGTGGGGACTAGTTCTAGTGCGAAGCGTGCTAATTCTAGGAATCGTTTATGGTATTCCATGACGGTGGTCGCTCCTTGTTTTAGATGGAGGAACTCTTCGTGCATAGATGCTTTTACGTGTGTTGGATAGAATCGCTCCCGTAGACGCGTTTTGAGGTTTTCCCAGTCGAACCCCGGTTCTTGTCGGTAAGCGGGCCCCTCGTGGATCCACCAAAGGTCTGCCTCGTGTCCGAAGTAGAACGAGGCTATCTCCACGCGACGTTCTTCTGGGCATTCTACTAACCCTAGAATTTTGTCGAAGGTCCGGATCCATTCCTCAAGGATTACGGGGTCTTCTTCTCCTGAGAATGTGGGTGGTCGACGATTCGAAACTTGTCGGGCGACGTCAGAGTTTGTGTACGATGGAGGTGGTGGGGGTCTGTTGTTGCGAAGAGCGACGTCGCTTAGCGCCTGGGCAACTTGAGTCAGTTGCTGCAGGGTTTGGGTCAGAGGGTCGGGTATGGCGGGTTCCGGAGTCCTTGATTGCCTCCTGTTTGGTGCCATGCTGTCGTCCTTCTGGGTCAATATTTATAGGACTGTTAAGTTAGAGTCTTGCACCCTTACCTTGGGGCGACAAGCGGAGGGGGGCTTCTTTAATTAAGGGAGGGATAAAGTGAGGGAAGGTCATCTGTAGGTTTCACGATCTCACCGCGAGTCCTAAGGTTCCTGAGCCCTGTGTTCCTAGATGCCTAGAGTTCAAGCCTATTGTCCTAAAGTCTAGTCTTAAGAGTCTTATCCTATGGTCGAACTTAGGCTCTGATACCAACTGTAACACCCCGAAATTTTAAACTTTTTGAAGCTTATATAATAAAGGTAAGTTTTCATTTAAATTCCAAAACATAACATAAGAGTACGGGGTGCTATGCCACACCTGAGCTAGAGAACTCTGGTGCACAGGCTTACTAACTAAAATCCTTAATAATGTCAATACATAAGCATGGCACGCAGGCCGAAAGGTAAACTATATACTCTACGCTCCAGATCTCTAGCGCGCTCCAGTGTCTACTCATCTGTGCCAAAAAGCCAAATATATCTGTTCAGCGAGAGATGCTGGTAACCCACTCCAACGCGTTGAAATACATTACATATAGATATATACAGATATAAGAAAAACCATTTTGAAGCATGAAGATATATCCTAAGAGACTCTATCTTTAAAACAAGGACTAGACTTGACAGATAGGGATAAACACAGCCAACAGTTATAACCAGGCATATACAGTTACTAGCATATATCCTATGGTCACGATTTCACTTCATATCATTCGTAACATCAATCAATCCGTATCTCATCACACAAGCACACTTCGATGGCGCCACAGGACCAATCGCATGCCCATACATGAGGATCAGCGCATATAGCTCTGACAAAGCCCCGCAGCGCCCTGCCTCGTATCGTAACACGAAGGGGTCGATCGCAACCGACCGATGAACCGCAGCTCATCATAATGTTTGATCGCAACCAAAAAGTGGACCGCAGCCCAAGAGTAGTCATCTGACCGCAGCCTGGAATATGAACCGCAGCTCATGTAAAACGTTTGATCGCAACCAAACGGTGGACCGCAGCCCGAGAGTGTATGTCTGACCGCAACCAGCTTTTGAATCGCAGCTCAGGAATAACCAATTTGATCACAACCAAATTGGGGTATCATGTACACATAACACATAGAAAGCACATGCAACCCACATTGACACATTGGGGAAGGGGAGAAATCGTATAACGAAATCTATGCGTGGTCATCCACATACTAGGAATAATCCTAAGGGGTTCATACATCCTTCACCTACACCAACGGGATACCAATTCAACTAGCATGCGATATATATAAGACTCGTTTAACCTATGAATGGCACCCGAAACATCAATCTAGACATAGGCACGATGGACGGACTCCGTTGGGACACCACGGGGGTCGGGGGAACATCACACGGGGAAGCCGGGATCCCGAGGTGGGATAATTTCTAGCGGGTAGCCGGTGGGTGAAGGGTCACCCACCGGCTGCCTGTTGCCGGCGGCGTTAATTCCGGCCGCGGGTAGGTGGCGGGTCCCCTACCCCCCACCTACCCCCACTGACTCTTTTTTACAATAAACGCCCCGGGATCCTTTGTGGAACCCGAAACCATGCTTAGACACTTTTAAACGTAATTGATGACACCACATAGACAGTTAGCGGATCAAAAGCAAGAATCATACGGCACGTATCCTATCGTAACTTCTAAGCCAAAGACAACACCCGAGCATGCAAATTCCCACCCAATACAACAAGAATAACACCATACGAATTTCACGATACATCCTAGGGCTCTAATCGTATTTAAATCAACAAGAACATAACTTCATCTTTTAACATCAAGATTCATCAAGAATATCACCCAATCGTCAAGAATCCTTATCATCATCAAGATTATCAAGATCACACATAAAATCATTTTACCAATCATCAAGATCAAATCATCAATATCATAAACGATTCATCAAGACACAAGAATATAGAGGGATGCCTAAGAGGGAGATCATAGCTAAGAAAATAGGTTTTGTTGAGACATGGGTTACCTCTTAACCTTAATTAATTCCCTTGGCTATGAAGGGTCTTTCTCTAAGCCTTTCTTCTTTCTTGATTTCTCCTAAGGGAATTCTTGGAACTCCTTGTGTGGTGAGAGATTATTGTGGTGTGGGTTCTAGGTGCCTCTTATGTCCCCTATTTATATACCTAAGAGTCCCAATTAGGGTCCAAATACTATAGGCTTGCTAACTCTATTCCTTTTAGGACTAGGGGCTGGGTTTTAGAGGTGAGGGCCCATGGACTATGGTGTGCCTTTTCCTAATTAATTACTGTAGTTTAATTCTTTCTTTGGGTAATTGATTAAATGATTAATGGGTTTTAGGGGTCGTAACACGGGGTGTTACACCTTACTCTTGTTTCCTTTCCAAACCATCTTGTGCAAGACGGCAGTGACATCAGCTTATGAAGGAATCTGGCAAAGTCTAAGAGTTAAACCGCGTCTGAGCTGAAGTTTCACCGGAAGTCGTGAACCCTTTCACCTCTTGAAACCGATCCTTTTCTCTTACCCTTGTCTAATTCCAAACCCTCTTTAAGCTGTTTTCATCTCTTTACCTTGACGGACCCAAAAGCCTTTTTATTGGAAAATCCTTCCTATCTTTTCAAACCTCGTTCTTGTTCTCTTCTTGATTTGATTCTGTTCAAGGTTACAACCTCATCTTTCCTAAGTTGTGACTTTGAAAAATCTTGAACCTAAACCTAGAATTCTTCCTTTAGGAAATCCTTATCTATCCTTTTTAAACCTCGTTCTTGTATTCCCCGCTTTCAACGATTCTGTGCGAGGTGGCAACCTTACTTCCTAAGTTACAACTTTGATGACTTTGATCATAATCCTAATTAACGTCGTCCTCAAGTTTGGAACCTAAACTCTCATCCTCTTTTCCTTTCCAACCTTCGTGTTCTTGAGTTTAATATCTAAACCCTTCCTCCTTCTCAACTCCCTTAAACCTCGTTTTGATTCCTTACTCCTTGAGTTGTAACCTTGTTTACAATTCTCCTCTTCTTAACCAACTTGGTCCTCGAATTGTTGAACCTAAACCCTTCACTCTAATCTTTTCCATTGAACCGAATCTCTTCTTGTAAGCATTCTTTCCCCTGAGTTACCTTTCTCCTTTGTTACCGTTCCTGTTTTGGACCTTACCCCCGAACCGAAGCTTTGAAGTTTTCAAGCTTTTCCTTGCAGCGAGTAGCGGGTTGTGTGCTAGAGCAAGTGTTAAGTCGGTAGCCTGCATCAAGTTAGCCCAAAAGTTGGAGAGAAGGACATCTAACTCATGTTTTGGATCTAGCAGTTATAGCCTTGTCTGGAGGTGACGGATCAAGTTCAAGCGGTTGCCGAGCTCAAGCTGTGTCCTGTGTGGACCTTGCTTCCTTTGGTTGAAGAAGTAAGCGGAGAGCAGTTGAAGATGCAACCCGGGTTCTTTGATCTCGAGTGATCTAGTTTAGGGTTCTTGTGGTGCCAGTTTCTGTTTGTGGCTTGTTCCTTAGCTGAGCCGTCTCGGTTTGTGTAGATCGTTGGCTTGTTTTGAGCAGGAGTTTGGCTCGGTGTGAAGTTAGCTTTCCTTTCCAGTAAATCTTCTATATATCACCTTATCTTTCTTTCTTGTCTTACCTTTGTGAACCCTCAACTTATCTCTAAGTCTTATCTCTCGTTTTGTTAACCGACGATTTTGGTGTTGAATTTCGTTGTGTCCAAGCCTATCAATTCTACCACCTTAATCTGAACCCGTGTTTCCTCTAACTTTGGTTAGTGGCGAACACCTATGTTGTTTAAATCCTCGTTTGCAACCCATCTCTTAAGCTTTGTCATCCGTTTCGCAACACCTTTCATTGTGGAACCTTGTTGCATCCCTTGCTTGTTTAGTTAGTAGGTTCGTTGGTAGTTGTTGCTCAGTTGTGCGTTTAGTCGTTCTCTCTCGTTTGCCGTGGTTTTTAGCTTGTGGTTTGGGAAGTCGATTTAGGCATAGAGGAGAAGATGTGGAAGAGTCCGAGGAGTCGGAGAGCGAGTCCTTCTAGTGTGCAGCCGTGGCTACCTTGTTCGCCTTTTTCCTTAGTAGTTGTATCTCCCCAGCTGTAACACCCCGTGTTACGGCCTTCAATCCCGGATTAATTATTTAATTAATCCCGTTAATAATAATTAAATATGATTTAATTATGTTAGGTTCACCTTTAATTAATTAGTAAGGTCCACCATGAACCGTGGACCCTTGCCCGAATAAGAGTCTTAAGCCTGTTAGGAATAATGGAAGTAGGCCTTTTACTATTCAGATTATGATTAGGATCCTCTTTAATTAATATGGTCCGCTATGGACCGTGGACCATTATCCCTAAAACAAACCCTAGCCCTATAAGGAATAGAATTAGTAAACGCATACCATTCAGGCCCTAACTAGGAGTCTTAAATATATAAATAGGGAACTTAGGAGGCACCTAGAATCCCCACCACAATAATCTCTGACCACCCAAAGAGTTCCAAGAATCCCCTTAGGAGAAATCAAGAAATCAAGAAAGCTTAAAGAAAGATCCTTCATAGCCAAGGAATTAATTAAGGCTAAGAGGTAACCCATGTCTCAACAAAACCTATTTTCATAGCTATGATTCCCACTTAGGGTTTCCCCCATATTATTGTGAATGGCGAGATCTGTTGATTATTATTGATGCTCGACGTGATGATCCCATGAGGGATCTTGATAATCTTGATATTGGGAGATTCTTGATAATTATGGTGTTCTTGATGATTATATGGAATTCTTGATAATTATGTGTTGTTCTTGATAATTGTGTGATGTTCTTGATGCTTATGTGTTATCCTTACCGAATCTTGCAATTAGAAGGCGAATCGTATTCTTGTTGACATAAAAGTAATTAGAACCCTAGGTTGTATCGTATGTTATGATTCTTGGATTGTGGGGTGGGGAAATCGCATGTTTGGGTGTTGATTATGTTTAGAAAAGCATGATAGGTTATGTGCCGTTCGTTCCTCGTATTTGATCCGTCATTTGTCTACGTGTTGTCGTTAATTACGTTGTAAAGTGTCTAAGCATGGTTTCGGATTCCACAACGGTTCCCGAGGCGTATTGTGTGATAAGAGTCAGTGGGGGGTAGGGGACCCGCCACCTACCCACGGCCGAGAACACCTTCCCGGCAGCGGGCAGCCGGCGGGCGGGCAGCTACCCGCCGGCGACTCGCTACCCGGAACAGTAAAGTCCGGCGGGCAGCCGGCGGGTGTCCCCCCACCCACCGGTTACCCGCTGGAAATTATCCCACCTTGGGACCCCGGCTTCCCCGTTCGATGTTTTCCCGTTCCCCGTGGTGTCCCAGCGGACTCCGTTTATCGTGCCTATGTCTAGTTTGATGTTTCGGGTACCGTTCCTAGGTTTATGAGTCTATTATATTGCATGCTAGTTGAAGTGGTATCCCGTTGACCTAGGTGGAAGAAGTATGAACCCCTTAGGACTATTCTTAGTATGTGATGGATCACGCATAGGTTTGTTATGCGCTTTCTCCCCCTTCCCAACGTGTAATATGGGTTGCATGTGCTTGCTATGTGTTATGTGTGTGTGTTACCCCAATTCGGTTGCGATCGGATTGGTTATCCTGAGCTGCGGTTCAGAAGCTGGCTGCGGTCAGATTGATACTCTTAGGCTGCGGTCCACCGTTTGGTTGCGATCAAACGTTTCTATACGAGCTGCGGTTCGTCCTTTTTCCTGGCTGCGGTCAGATGACATTCTCTTGGGCTGCGGTCCACTGTTTGGTTGCGATCAAACACTATGATGAGCTGCAGTTCATCGGTCGGTTGCGATCGACCCCTTCGTGTTGCGATACGGGGCAGGGTGCTGCGGGGCCGTGTCAGAGCTATATGCACTGACCCTCATGTATGGGCATGCGATTGGTCCTGTGGCGCCAACAAAGTGTGCTATGTGTTGTGATATGGATGAGTTGTGATTATGAGTGTCTTGGGGGAATGTGACTGTGGGATTTATGTTGGGGATTGTTTATGTTGGGTTGCGATTATTGTTATGCTTTGCCTTATCTGCCTTATCTGTTGTGAATTGCTTATGCTCGTTATAACTGTTGCTTATGTCCGGCCTTATCTGTCGAGTCATTCCCGGTTTTAAAACTAGAGTTCGTAGGATATATCTTCATGCTCAAAATGGTTTTTGTATATCTATATATATCTCTATATGTATTGTATTTCAACGCGTTGGAGTGGGTTACCAGCATCTCTCGCTGAACAGATATATTTGGCTTTCAGGCAGAAGATTAAGTCACTGGAGCGCGCTAGAACTTGGAGTGTAGAAGTAGATACTCTCCCTTTCGGCCTGCGTGCCACGTTTATGTAATCACACTTCGAGGATATTAGTTAGTTAGCCTGTGCACTTGGGTTTTCTAGCCCAGGTGTGACATAGCACCCTGAACGCTTGTATTATATCTTGGATTTAATAAGATTCTACCTTTATTATAAGTTTTAAAAAGTCTTGAAAATCTGGGGTGTTACAGTTGGTATCAGAGCCTAAGTTTGACCCTAGGATAAGACTCTTAAGACCGGACTTTATGACACTAGGCTTGAACTCTAGGTACTTAGGAACATAGGATTCAGGAATCTTAGGACGCGCAGTGAGATTGTGAAACCTACACATAACATCCCTCTCTAACTTAAAGGAACCTCCCCCTTCGCTTACCACACCAGGTAAGGGTGCGAATAGATAAGTTTACTTCCACAACTGGGTAACATACACTTACCCGATAAATCGCCTCGTCCTAACTCCCGTCAAAAGACTTGACAAGGACCATGATCAAAGAAAAGGAAGATTTGGAAGAGGCGGTGAAAAGACGTTGCATCAAGACGTCAGGACTGCTAAAAGGAACGGACTGCAATACTCACCAACCCAGGGTTAACCACGATAACCCCCGATTAAGACAAATGGCATGCACCTTCCGACAAGTTGCTTTATCTCGGCAAACCCGGGTTGCGGCTACAACAAACAGGAAGGAGAACTAGGACACCGATTAAAGTAGCGAATGAACGACACCATTAGTCGAATCCTTGGGCGCAAGGTAAGTATATCGCGACACCTTGCGACCCCACCACCCCAGTTTAAAATATCATCCGCCCTGAAACCCCAGCATCTTGATACCCCTATTTGTTGAAAACTCCCACCCCGAATCCTTAATTACCTTAAGAGCAAATTCACAACCGTCATGACCTTGCTCACCCTTTGTTGCGCCTAACCCAAACCCTCGGAAACCCTAAATTGTTATGAGCATTGGAATCATCGCCCTTACTCTAAGTTCATATCCCCACTCCGTTTGGAAACCCTGTTAAAAACCGTAGAGCAGCATAAAGCCCTTACCCTGCCTAGGGGCGTGAAGAACCAACATTCATCGATTCAATATTAAAATAAGTTGTTAGATAGGAATCGGCGAAGTAGGTGGAAGTTACGAATACGTATCATCCCACCCTTGCACGAAAACCGTGAAGGCTTTACGAGAAACCATAGCCGGTACGTACGCCACCGAAGAACGCCATGCGTTGACAAGAGCGGGCAAACAAATACGTTCAATGTGTCAGGGGCCCTCGCTACAGAAAACATCGTCAAATAGGTGCAACAGGCCGAACCTCAAGGAGGACATAAAGCCTTGCTAAGAATTTCATCCACCAAGGAAGGGATGAAACCCAATAGAACAAGAAAGACTAAACCGAAACCCCCCTTGACCCTTAAGAACCCTCGGCAAGGATTAGGAGTCAAGACCTAGGGATTTGACCCACTAACCGACTGGGTCCAGACTTCTGGACATCCGAGGGGAACGTACACGGAAACCATCACGAGAATTCCCCTGGAAGCCATAGAGACGAAGGGGACTTCGACACGGGAAGAGAAGATCAAACGAAAATCTTAGAATCAAACGAAGCCAAGGAAAAGGGATCACCAGTTTGACTGTACGCCACAACCAAGCCCCAAACAGGCATAATCACTCGAAGCCAAGAGTCCTTAGCCCCTTTCCTTCCCCGTGCCAATCAAGTACCATTTCGTTAAAGAATCCGTCCTACCACTCCAAACCTCGCTCTTGATCCCTCATTACAAACAAACCCGTACAAGGTAGCAACCTTCCTTCCTGTATTACGACCTTGGAGACATCGACCCTATCCGCCCCTCGACTTTGAAACCTAGCCCTTGCACTTCTTACACCCCTTAACCCAGACCAAGAAAACATAGATATATATATATATATATATGTATATCTACCTCTAGAACTCGTGCATAAGAATCAATAAACATTGTATGATGGGTCATCCTATGTATCCAAGTCCCTTTTATTATGCACAAGGGCATGGAACTTGTCAGGACATGAATCTGTGCATTTTTGGGGTCTTTCCCGAAGGAATTGACTCTTCCTAGTCACTTTCCCGCGGGTCCCCAACGGGTCCTTGACGGGACCTTGGCGGGTCCTTGGCAGGAGCTTGGCAGGCGGACGACCGCCCACCTCGCGCCCACTGGTACAATGTGCTAATTTCTTAACCCCTCATTTTATTGATTTGTGGCGCACTTGTGTGCCTCGATTTATGAATGTGAGTCTTGGGTAAGGAACCATGGACCACCCAAACATAGTGTCCTACGTAAAAGACCTTGACGCACGAGACACCATCGGGAAATCACAATCAATTACAATGCACGAGTAATTGACGTTGGGTCCTACGTCACAACCGACTAGGGATGTTTGGCGTAAAGGATTGCGCAAATCAAGGAGGAGAGTTGGGAACTCGTGCTAAGAACCCACAAAAACCTTAAAAGTCAAAATGCTAAGGGTGGACCGGGACTCCTCCAAACCATGAACATCGTTCGAGCAAATCAGAGGACTCCTTACAAGTTGTATGGAATCAAGAACTACGTAGTCCATGGTGCTAAGCAAAAGGGTGAAAGCACATTCGCCGCCAAGACTTCAAGGGTCATTAAGGACCCACAAGGAAATGAGGCAACTCGTAAAGTCGCCGAGTCATCCCACAACGAGATTTGGTAACCGACTGCGCTTTAAAAAGAAAAAGGGCACGCAAGGACACCTTCAGCATTAAAAATAACACAAAAAGGGCACAACAATGCCGAACCTCAGGTAACACATGAAGTCTTACTAAGAATTTCATCCACCAAAGAGAAGATGAAATTCAATATGAAAAGAAATTCAGCCCAAAGTCCATCGACTCCCAAGAGACTTTGGGAAGAATTTGGGAAGTGCGCCCTAAGAGATTGGCTTGGTTGACTCAACTTGGTCAAGACCTTGGGCGCATTAAAGAAGTAAGTGTTGAATCACCACGGGAAATTCCCTCAAGAAAGAAGAGAAGGATGAAACCATAGCCTGGGAACCAAGGTTTAACAAGGATCTTAAAGTCAAGCAAGTACCAACACCAAGGAAGGAGGATCATCAGCTCGTCGACGCATCGTGATCAAACCATCTAACCAGATTATTCACTTGGGATCGAGAAACCTTAACCCATCCTAGCCGAATTCCTTTCCCTCCCTCGGAAAATCGGGCCCCTCCTTATTTCAAAACCCTTTCTACCCTTCAGACCCCATTCTTAATCCCATGTTTTAACGATTCCATACAAGTGACAACCTCACAACCTAAGTTGCAACCTTGAAAACTTGATCCTAATTCCTGAATTCACCGTGCCCTCTCTATAGAACCTCAAGTTTGAAACCCACTCTCTTGGCCCTGTAAACCTAACCGTCCCCAAAAACCCAACACGCATAGGCGTACAAGTATACAATTTCCCCGTGGAATACCTTCTCTATAGGACCACGTTTCTACTCTTGACTCGTTAACCCTGCAATGATTTCCAAGCTTCGGGGACGAAGCTTCTCGTAAGGGGGGGAGAGTGTAACACCCCGTGTTACAGCCTTCAATCCCGGATTAATTATTTAATTAATCCCGTTAATAATAGTTAAATATGATTTAATTATGTTAGGTTCACCTTTAATTAATTAGTAAGGTCCACCATGAACCGTGGACCCTTGCCCGAATAAGAGTCTTAAGCCTGTTAGGAATAATGGAAGTAGGCCTTTTACTATTCAGATTATGATTAGGATCCTCTTTAATTAATATGGTCCGCTATGGACCGTGGACCATTATCCCTAAAACAAACCCTAGCCCTATAAGGAATAGAATTAGTAAACGCATACCATTCAGGCCCTAACTAGGAGTCTTAAATATATAAATAGGGAACTTAGGAGGCACCTAGAATCCCCACCACAATAATCTCTGACCACCCAAAGAGTTCCAAGAATCCCCTTAGGAGAAATCAAGAAATCAAGAAAGCTTAAAGAAAGATCCTTCATAGCCAAGGAATTAATTAAGGCTAAGAGGTAACCCATGTCTCAACAAAACCTATTTTCATAGCTATGATTCCCCCTTAGGGTTTCCCCCATATTATTGTGAATGGCGAGATCTGTTGATTATTATTGATGCTCGACGTGATGATCCCATGAGGGATCTTGATAATCTTGATATTGGGAGATTCTTGATAATTATGGTGTTCTTGATGATTATATGGAATTCTTGATAATTATGTGTTGTTCTTGATAATTGTGTGATGTTCTTGATGCTTATGTGTTATCCTTACCGAATCTTGCAATTAGAAGGCGAATCATATTCTTGTTGACATAAAAGTGATTAGAACCCTAGGTTGTATCGTATGTTATGATTCTTGGATTGTGGGGTGGGGAAATCACATGTTTGGGTGTTGATTATGTTTAGAAAAGCATGATAGGTTATGTGCCGTTTGTTCCTCGTATTTGATCCGTCATTTGTCTACGTGTTGTCGTTAATTACGTTGTAAAGTGTCTAAGCATGGTTTCGGGTTCCACAATGGTTCCCGAGGCGTATTGTGTGATAAGAGTCAGTGGGGGGTAGGGGACCCGCCACCTACCCACGGCCGAGAACACCTTCCCGGCAGCGGGCAGCCGGCGGGCGGGCAGCTACCCGCCGGCGACCCGCTGCCCGGAACAGTAAAGTCCGGCGGGTGGCCCCCCACCCACCGGCTACCCGCTGGAAATTATCCCACCTTGGGACCCCGGCTTCCCCGTTCGATGTTTCCCCGTTCCCCGTGGTGTCCCAGCGGACTCTGTTTATCGTGCCTATGTCTAGTTTGATGTTTCGGGTACCGTTCGTAGGTTTATGAGTCTATTATATTGCATGCTAGTTGAAGTGGTATCCCGTTGACCTAGGTGGAAGGAGTATGAACCCCTTCGGACTATTCTTAGTATGTGATGGATCACGCATAGGTTTGTTATGCGCTTTCTCCCCCTTCCCAACGTGTAATATGGGTTGCATGTGCTTGCTATGTGTTATGTGTGTGTGTTACCCCAATTCGGTTGCGATCGGATTGGTTATCCTGAGCTGCGGTTCAGAAGCTGGCTGCGGTCAGATTGATACTATTGGGCTACGGTCCACCGTTTGGTTGCGATCAAACGTTTCTATACGAGCTGCGGTTCGTCCTTTTTCCTGGCTGCGGTCAGATGACATTCTCTTGGGCTGCGGTCCACTGTTTGGTTGCGATCAAACACTATGATGAGCTGCGGTTCATCGGTCGGTTGCGATCGACCCCTCCGTGTTGCGATACGGGGCAGGGTGCTGCGGGGCCGTGTCAGAGCTATATGCGCTGACCCTCATGTATGGGCATGCGATTGGTCCTGTGGCGCCAACAAAGTGTGCTATGTGTTGTGATATGGATGAGTTGTGATTATGAGTGTCTTGGGGTAATGTGACTGTGGGATTTATGTTGGGGATTGTTTATGTTGGGTTGTGATTATTGTTATGCTTTGCCTTATCTGCCTTATCTGTTGTGAACTGCTTATGCTCGTTATAACTGTTGCTTATGTCCGGCCTTATCTGTCGAGTCATTCCCGGTTTTAAAACTAGAGTTCGTAGGATATATCTTCATGCTCAAAATGGTTTTTGTATATCTATATATATCTCTATATGTATTGTATTTCAACGCGTTGGAGTGGGTTACCAGCATCTCTCGCTGAACAGATATATTTGGCTTTCAGGCAGAAGATTAAGTCACTGGAGCGCGCTAGAACTTGGAGTGTAGAAGTAGATAGTCTCCCTTTCGGCCTGCGTGCCATGTTTATGTAATCACACTTCGAGGATATTAGTTAGTTAGCCTGTGCACTTGGGTTCTCTAGCCCAGGTGTGGCATAGCACCCCGAACGCTTGTATTATATCTTGGGATTTAATAAGATTCTACCTTTATTATAAGGTTTAAAAAGTCTTGAAAATCTGGGGTGTTACACCAGCCGTTGTTGCTGTTGTTGCTTTCGTGCTTGTTTTGCTTGCTGCCTTGTGGCTTAGTTAGCTTAGTGGTAGTAGTGAGTGTTTTGTGTTGGTTGTCTTGTTCTTAGTGTTTGGCTAGAAGTTGATGTTGGTGTTAAGACTAGAGTTTGCGATGCTCAATCTATTTATTTGTTAAACACTTGACAATTCTTGATTTGATATGCCTTCTTTCTTGTTTGGAATTCTTGTAAAATCTTTTGAGTTTTGACCAAAAGAATCCGTTCTTGAACCTCTTGTCACAATGTTGTTTCCTATCACCGTTTGCTTTTAATTCGTCATACCCAAGCTTCGTGGACGAAGCTTCTTTGAAGTGGGAGAGGATTTGACACCCCAAAAATTCAAATGGAATTAATGGATTAATTGAGTAATTAATCATATTTCAATTGAGGAATTAATTCCTAAAATCCTGAAATTTAATACTTGAGGACTAGTATTTGACAAGTCAACTCCAATGTCAAGTTGTACCTTGAGCTTTGAAGGGAGTTCCCTTGTTCCTTACCCTTTCTAATGTTAGTAACGGCATTCTTGACCTTTCACCTAGTGTTAGTATTGTAACCTAACCTAGTAGACATCTTCATTTTATCCCTTACACTTTCTAAAATATTAGCTCTACCTTCTCTCTAAAAAGGTGAGTAGCTTTTCCTCCAAGCCAAGTTGAGACCTTGCCAAGACTTTAAGAGTTGCTTCCAAGATTCAACCTTTCACCTATTTGGGCATCTAGGAGGGTAAGATCTAAGTCCATCTTGTGTTTTTGGTTTCATCTTAGGTGTTTTTTCTTAAAGGTTGGATCTTTATGATCTTTTGGTTTGTTCTTGAAGTGGGTTTGGAAAGTGAGCCTTGTGAGGAGCTTGTTAAGGTGTAAACTGAAGTCTTTTAGTCTACAAGAGGTAACCCATGCTCTACAAAATCTATTTTGCTTACCTATATGAGATTTCTTGGATTCTACTTGTGTTTTGCTATGAAATGTGAGTGTTTATGCATTTGTTTTGTGAAAATGCATATTTAGACCTTGTGTTTAGGGTTCTTTTGTGCCATTGCTTGGCATTTCCTATGATTCAAGTCATTTTGTTGTATTGGGTGAGATTTGGCACGTTTTGGACTTGAATTTGAGTCTGGCGTTGAAAATCCCCGAAGGGATTATTTTGGACACAGGGATGTACCCGCGGGCGGAACGACGAGCAGAGCCCTACCCGCCGCCCACCCGCGGGGAACGTGGCTTGTGGGTGGTGTACCCGCGGGTGGAACCACGGGTAGGGGCCTACCCGTGCGTCTACCCGCGGGGAACACTTTGGTGCTGGAATGGGATTTGTTCCCCGTGATTCTTTTGACTCGGTATTTGGTCTTTGGACTTCCCGATGTTCTTTTGTGGAACTATTTGAGTGTCTCCTTGATGTTTCGTATGTCTAGAACTATGTGGTAGGTATCCATGTAGGACTTTGGTGTCTTGAATAGTGCTAAGTGTTCAACATTGTGTTTCGTTGAACCGTGATGTGTCTCGTGTGTTCCTCAGAACTACCTTTGGTTCATCCGTTTGATGAGCATACTAGTTCGGTGTCTAAACGCTAGCGTGTGTGTTGTTTTTACCTTCCGATTGGTTGATGATAACTTGTGTTATTCGTCGTTGTTGTTGTTGGGCTGTGACCCATTCCTTGATTGAGTATGTTTCATATCTTCGTTGTGTTCCGTTGATTGATTCATGTTGAAGTGTGATGCGTGTGTGGCTTTACCTGGATTGCACGATTAGTGGTATGGGACACTAGTCACCAAGGTATTGCAGCGGTCCTCGTGGTGGCCGTGACGTGATTATGGAGTTGTGACCTGTGTGTCAGGTTCACGTATTTTCTTGGGAAGGCGTGTGTCGCCGTGTGTGTGTACGGTACCTTGTGTACTATTAAATTGGTGGTCTCATTGGTGGTCGTTGGTGGGGGTCGACGGTCCCAGGAGGAAAAAGGTTGGACTAAGAAGTACAGGGGTCCTGGAGGTAATGGTTGGAAAGAAGAAACAAGGTTGGGGGTGGCCATAAGGTTGGAACCAGGTATAAGGCAGGCATATCAACTTGTGATGGGTGATTTCACGAGGGCTATTCTAGCCGGTGTTGTGAGTTCTTCTCTTGTGACGTGTGTAGTCACAAAGGCATGTGTTGCCTTGGCATATGTTGCCGGTTGTGTGAGTCTTATTCTTTTGCGTTGTACTTGTCAGGTTTTGATCTATTGGGTGATGATAGATCATGCCTTGACTCTTTTGTGAGACGTGTTGTTCTTGTGGTCTTGGGATGTGTTCCCGTGTTGATTGTTGAGAGTGTTGAGTCTTATGTTGGCTTTTACTCTTGGTTTTGCACTTATATATATGTATTCCGTTTCGAAATGATTTTGTATATATATCCTATCTATGTATGATACTTAACAGGTATTGGTGGGTTACCAGCATTATTCGCTGACCGGGCGTCGTCCCATGTTTTATTGTGTTCTTTCAGGGGATGTCTAGGCGAGAGCGCTGTCTTGTACCCGATAGCATAGCTCCTTCCGTTTGTTTTATGGCCTGTGTGCCGACCTAGTTGTAGACTTGTGAGATTTGGGATAGTTGTGAACCATGCAGATTTTGCCGTAGCGTTCATCTTTGTTGGTGAACGTGGCATAACACCCCATGACTTGGATTTATGTTTATCCAGTTATCTTTTAGTCTTCCGCTGTGCTAGTATTTTGTTGTGATATCTGCATGTGTTAAGGCTTTTTATATAGCATGTTTTGGGGGGTGTTACATCACTTCTTTTGAGGGGGCTGATGTTATGGCCTTTTGGGGAGGGGGGGTTTTAGCGATATTTGGTTTTCGAAGGGGGTGCGTGTGACTTCCTTCGATCCCCCTTTTGTGCCCCAGGTGCGTTTCCTGAGGTTTGCTTGGTAATTGTTGTAGCTGGGATGCCTTGGTATAGGCTTCCTCGAGAGTGCTTGGTTCTCGTGTGACTAGGGCTCTCTGGCTTTCGGGGTTGAGGCCCGTCATGAATTTTCTGATTTTGATTGACTCTGTGGGTACTAGTTCGGGTGTGAGGCGTGCTAGGTTGAGGAACTGCAGGTAGTATTCTGCAATTGGGGTTTTTCCTTGATTTAGATGGAGAAATTCTTCGTATACGGTTGCCCTTACGTGCCCGGGGTAAAATCGTTTTCGTAATAGCACTTTTAGGGCCTCCCAATTGAATTCGGGGCTTTGTTCGTGACTGGGTTTCTCGTGGGCCCACCAGGTGTCTGCTTCGTGCCTGAGGTAGAAGGAGACTACTTTTACTTGGTGATTTTCCGGGCATCCTGTTGCTCTGAATATCTTGTCAAAGGTTTTGATCCATTCTTCGAGAATTGTGGGGTCTTCTTCTCCTGAGAAGATAGGTGGTCGGTGTTCTGAGATTTGGTGGTGGATTTCCAAGTTTCTGTTTGGTGATGACGGTCGAAGGATTGTGTTGCTTAGTGTCTGGGTAACTAGGGCCAGACGTTGCAGGTTCTGGATCAAAGATTCATATGTGTGGGGTCCTGGTGACTTTGCTTGTTTCCTTGTTGGTGCCATCCTGGGGGTTCATAGGCCGATATTACTTTGCATCCTTACCTTGATGCTATGAATGGAAGGGGAGTTCTTTAAATTAGGTGTGAATTAGTGTGAGGGAAAGTTTTGGGGTTTCACAACCTCACCGCGCGTCCTATGATTCCTAAGTCCTATGTTCGTAAATACTTAGAGTTCAAGCCTAATGTCCTAAAGTCCGGTCTTAAGAGTCTTATCCTAGGGTCAAACTTAGGCTCTGATACCAACTGTAACACCCCGAAATTTTGAAACTTTTAAAACTTATATAATAAAGATAAATCCTCATTAAATCGCGAAATATAACATAAGAGTATGGGGTGCTATGCCACACCTGAGCTAGAGAACTCAGGTGCACAGGCTAACTAACTAAAATCCTCAATTACTGTCGATACTTAAGCATGGCACGCAGGCCGAAAGGGAAACTAGCTACTCTACGCCTCGGATCTCTAGCGCGCTCTGGGATCTACTCATCTGTGCTTGAAAGCCAAATATATCTGTTCAGCGAGCGATGCTGGTAACCCACTCCAACGCGTTGAAATACAATATAGGTATATATATAGATATAGATATAGGAAAACCATTTTGAAGCAAGAAGATATATGCTTAGGAGACTCTAGTTTTAAAACCGGGAATAGACTCGACAAGTAGGGATAAGCACATGAATCAATGATAAACAGTTAAGTAGAGATAACATCATAAGGAATACGCATCTAAGGTCACAGTTCACTTTTCAATTCAAACATATCAACATTCAATCATCATTCATATCACATAATCGTTGATGGTGCCACGGGACCAATCGAATGCCCCGACAATAAGGATTAATGCTTATAGCATTAACACGGCCCCGCAACACCCTACCTCAGTACCGTGGTATGAGGGGATTTGATCGCATCCAACCCTTTGAGAACTGCTGACGAACTCAACGCTGGACCACGATCCGACACACCGTTGCCGCACCCAGTCGGTGGACCGTGATCCCCTTTACAAGGGGGGACTTACGACCCTACACACCGTTGATGCGTACAGTCGGTGGACCGTAGCGGATCAAGCCCGACACACCGCTGAGCTAAACTCAGTCGGTGGGCGAAGATCCTCGGAGACTACGGCCCTACACACCGCTGTCCCATCACTCGGTGGATCGCATCCAGCCGTAGCCCTACACACCGCCTGATTACTCAGGTCGGTGGACTACAGCTGTAACACCCCCGATTTTTAAGACATTTAAAAACTTATATCAAAGGTAGAATCTTATTAAATCCCAAGAAATAAATACAAGCGTATGGGGTGCTATGCCACACCTGGGCTAGAGAACCCAAGTGCACAGGCTAACTAACTAGTATCCTTAAAGCGTAATTACATAAATGTGGCACGCATGTAACACCCCGTGTTACGGCCTTCAATCCCGGATTAATTATTTAATTAATCCCGTTAATAAAAATTAAATATGATTTAACTCGGTTAGGTTTCCCTTTGATTAATTAATAAGGCCCACCATGAACCGTGGGCCCTTGCCTAAATTAGAGCCTTAAGCCTATTAGGAATAAAGAAAGTAAACCTTTTACTATTCAGATTCTGATTAGGAATCCTAGACCTAGTTATCTCTTAGGAATAAAGGAAGTAGGTCTTTTGCTATTCAGATTATGATTAGGATTCTCTTTAATTAATTAATATGGTCCACTATGGACCATGGAACCCAATCCTTAGTCCCAAAAGGAATAGAATTAGCAAGCCTATAATATTAGTTCCTAATTAGGACACCTAAATATATAAATAGGGGACTTAAGAGGCACCTAGAACCCCCCACCACAATAAACGACTCACCATCCCAAAAGAGCTCCAAGAATTCCCTTAGAAGAAATCAAGAAAGCAAGAAAGCTTAAAGAAAGACCCTTCATAGCCAAGGAATTAATTAAGGCTAAGAGGTAACCCATGTCTCAACAAAACCTATTTTCATAGCTATGATTCCCCCTTAGGGTTTCCCCCATATTATTGTGAATGGCGAGATCTGATGATTATTATTGATGCTTGATATGATGATCCCAAGAGGGATCTTGATAATCTTGATATTGGGAGATTCTTGATAATTATGGTGCTCTTGATGATTATATGGAATTCTTGATAATTAGGTGTTGTTCTTGATGATTGTGTGATGCTCTTGATGTTTATGTGTTATTCTTACCGAATCTTGCAATTAGAAGACGAATCGTATTCTTGTTGATATAAAAGTGATTAGAACCCTAGGTTGTATCGTATGAATTATTCTTGGATTATCGGGTGGGGAAATCGCATGTTTGGGTGTTGATTATGTTTAGAAAAGCATGATAGGTTATGTGCCGTTCGTTTCTCGTATTTGATCCGTTAATTGTCTACGTGTTGTCATTAATTGCGTTGTAAAGTGTCTAAGCATGGTTTCGGGTTCCACAACGGTTCCCGGGGCGTGAATTGTGTGATAAGAGTCAGTGGGGGGTAGGGGACCCGCCACCTACCCACGGCCGGAAAGTATATCTCCGGCAGCGGGCAGCCGGCGGGCGGGCAGCTACCCGCCGGCGACCCGCTGCCCGGAACAGTAAAATCCGGCGGGCAGCCGGCGGGTGGCCCCCACCCACCGGCTACCGCTGGAAATTATCCCTCTTTGGGACCCCGACTTCCCCGTTTGATGTTCTCCCGTTCCCCGTGGTGTCCCAACGGACTCCGTTTATCGTGCCTATGTCTAGTTTGATGTTTCAGGTACCGTTCGTCGGTTTATGAGTCTATTATATTGCATGCTAGTTGAATTGGTACCCCGTTGACCTAGGTGGAAGAAGTATGAACCCCTTAGGACTATTCTTAGTATGTGATGGATCACGCATAGTTTTTGTTATACGCTTTCTCCCCCTTCCCAATATGTAATGTGGGTTGCATGTGCTTGCTATGTGACATGTGTGTGTGTTACCCCAATTCGGTTGCGATCGGATTGGTTATCCTGAGCTGTGGTTCAGAAGCTGGCTGCGGTCAGATTGATACTCTTGGGCTGCGGTCCACTGTTTGGTTGCGATCAAACGTTTCTATACGAGCTGCGGTTCGTCCTCTTTCCTGGCTGCGGTCAGATGACATTCTCTTGGGCTGCGGTCCACTGTTTGGTTGCGATCAAACACTATGATGAGCTGCGGTTCATCGGTCGGTTGCGATCGACCCCTCCGTGTGGCGATACGGGGCAGGGTGCTGCGGGGCCGTGTCAGAGCTATATGCGCTGACCCTCATGTATGGGCATGCGATTGGTCCTGTGGCGCCAACAAAGTGTGCTATGGGTTGTGATATGGATGAGTGGTGATCATGAGTGTCTTGGGGGATGTGACTATGGGATTTATGGTTGGGATTGTTTATGTTGGGTTGTGACTATTGTTTATGCTTTGCCTTATCTGCCTTATCTGTTGTGGACTGCATATGTTTGTTATAACTGTTGCTCGTGTCTGGCCTTATCTGTCGAGTCATTCCCGGTTTTAAAAGCTAGAGTTCGTAGGATATATCTTCATGCTCAAAATGATTTTCGTATATCTATATATATCTCTATATGTATTGTATTTCAACGGGTTGGAGTGGGTTACCAGCATCTCTCGCTGAACAGATATATTTGGCTTTCAGGCACAGAAGAATAAGTCACCGGAGCGCGCTAGAACTTGGAACGTAGAAGTAGATAGTTTCCCTTTTCGGCCTGCGTGCCATGCTTATGCCTTTACATTATTGAGGATATTAGTTAGTTAGCCTGTGCACCTGAGTTCTCTAGCTCATGTGTGGCATAGCACCCCATACTCTTGTATTATGTTTTGGGATTTAATGGGATTTCACCTTTATTTTATAAGTTTTAAATGTCTTGAAAATCTGGGGTGTTACAACGCAGGCCAAAAGGAATACTATCTAGTTCTAAACTCCAAGTTCTAGCGCACTCCAGTGACTTAGTCTTCTGTGCCTGAAAGCCAAATATATCTGTTCAGCGAGAGATGCTGGTAACCCACTTCAACGCGTTGAAATACAATACATATAGAGATACATATAGATATACGAAAACCATTTTGAGCATGAAGATATATCTTACGAACTCTATCTTTAAAACCGGGAATGACTCGACAGATAAGGCCAGACACAAGCAACAGTTATAACGAGCATATGCAGTTCACGACAGTTAAGGCAGATAAGGCAAAGCATAAACAATAGTCATAACTCAACATAAACAATCCCCAACATAAATCCCGTAGTCACATCCCCCAAGACACTCATGATCACCACTCATCCATATCTCAACACATAGCACACTTTGTTGGCGCCACAAGACCAATCGCATGCCCATATATGAGGGTCAGCGCATATAGCTCTGACACGGCCCCGCAGCACCCTGCCCCGTATCGCAACACAGAGGGGTCGATCGCAACCGACCGATGAACCGCAGCTCATCATAGTGTTTGATCGCAACCAAACAGTGGACCGCAGCCCAAGAGAATGTCATCTGACCACAGCCAGGAAAGAGGACGAACCGCAGCTCGTATAGAAACGTTTGATCGCAACCAAACGGTGGACCGCAGCCCAAGAGTATCAATCTGACCGCAGCCAGCTTCTGAACCGCAGCTCAGGAAAACCAATCCGATCGCAACCGAATTGGGGTAACACACACACATATCACACAGCAAGCACATGCAACCCATGTTACACATTGGGAAGGGGGAGAAAACGCATAACAAAACCTATGCGTGATCCATCACATACTAAGGATAGTCGTAAGGGGTTCATACTTCTTCCACCTAGGTCAACGGGATACCAATTCAACTAGCATGCAACACAATAGACTCATAAACCTACGTACGGCGCCCGAAACATCAAACTAGACATAGGCACGATAAACGGAGTCCGTTGGGACACCGCGGGGAACGGGGAAACATCAAACGGGGAAGCCGGGATCCCGGGTGGGATGAGTTTCCAGCTGGTAGCCGGTGGGTGGGGGCCACCCGCCGGCTGCCCGCCGGATTTTACTGTTCCGGGCAGCGGGTCGCCGGCGGGTAGCTGCCCGCCCGCCGGCTGCCCGCTGCCGGAGATGTACTTTCCGGCCGTGGGTAGGTGGCGGGTCCCCTACCCCCCACCTACCCCCCCACTGACTCTTATCACACAATTTCGCCCCGGGAACCATTGTGGAACCCGAAACCATGGTTAGACACTTTATAACGCAATTAACGACAACACGTAGACAATTAACGGATCAAATACGAGAAACGAACGGCACATAACCTATCATGCTTTTCTAAACATAATCAACACCCAAACATGCGATTTCCCCACCCGATAATCCAAGAATAATATCATACGATACAACCTAGGGTTCTAATCACTTTTATATCCACAAGGATACGATTCGTCTTCTAATTGCAAGATTCGGTAAGAATAACACATAAGCATCAAGAGCATCACACAATTATCAAGAACAACACATAATCATCAAGAACTCCATATAATCATCAAGAACACCATAATTATCAAGAATCTCCCAATATCAAGATTATCAAGATCCCCCATGGGATCATCACATCAATCATCAATAATAATCATCACAAGTCATTAATACACAGTAATATGGGGAAACCCTAAGGGGGAATCATAACTATGAAAATAGGTTTTGTTGAGACATGGGTTACCTCTTAGCCTTAATTAATTCCTTGGCTATGAAGGGTCTTTCTTTAAGCTTTCTTGCTTTCTTGCTTTCTTCTAAGGGAATTCTTGGAGCTCTTTTGGGGTGTGGGGCGTTAGACATGTGGGAGGGATTCTAGGTGCCTCCTAAGTTCCCTATTTATAGATCTAGGGATCTTATTTAGAGTCTAATCCTATTGGGATTAGGGGTTGGGTTTATATATGAGGGCCCATGGGCTACGGTGGGCCTTTTTCCCTAATTAATCATTATAATTTATTCTTTCTCTTGGGCTATTAATTAATTAATTAATTGGTTTTAGGACTCGTAACACGGGGTGTTACACTCTCCCCCCCTTAACAGGAAGCTTCGTCCCCGAAGCTTGGCCCTTGGTGAAAGGTTTTCTCTTAGTTACCTGGAGTGAACAGCTCGGGATACCGCTCCTTCATCGTGTCCTTAAGTTCCCATGTTGCTTCCTTGGTCCCGTGGTTGGTCCAGAGGACCTTCACCATTTCTATGACTCGGTTTCGGGTATTTCTTGTCTTGGTGTCCAGGATTCTTACGGGTTTCTCTTCGTATACCAGTGACTCGTCGAGGTCTACGGTCTCGTGTTGGAGTACGTGGCTTGGATCGTGTATGTATTTCTTTAGCTGAGATACGTGGAACACGTTGTGTACTCGTTCTAGTTCGATGGGTAAGGCGATGCGGTAGGCCAAGTCCCCGATTTTCTCCACGATTTCGTAAGGACCGATGAATCGGGGGCTGAGTTTTCCTTTTCTTCCGAACCTCATTTTTCCTCGTGTGGGCGAGATCCTTAGCCAAACCTTGTCCCCGAGGTTGAATTCGGATTGTTTCCTCTTTAGGTCGGCGTAAGACTTCTGGCGGTCTTGGGCGGCCTTCATCCTTTCCTGGATGTGTTTGACCTTAGCTATGGTGTCTTGTAGGTATTGGGGGCCCAGTGTTACCGGGTTGACCATATCTTCCCAACATAATGGGGTTCTACATTTCTGACCATACAGTGCTTCGTAGGGTGCCATGCGAATGCTCGCGTGGTAGCTGTTGTTGTATGAGAACTCGATGAGGTCTAGGTGTTCTTCCCATGTCCCTCGGAAGTCTAGCGTGCAGGCTCTTAGCATGTCCTCGAGGGTTTGGATGGTTCTCTCGGTTTGGCCGTCTGTGGTGGGGTGAAAGGCTGTGCTTAGTTTTAGGTGCGTTCCCAACGTTGATTGTAGCGATTTCCAAAATTGTGAGAGGAACCTGGAATCTCTGTCGGACACAATGTTTCGGGGGACTCCGTGGTATTTCACCACTCGGTTTATGTAGGCTTGGGCTAGTTGCGTCATTGTCCAAGTTTCCTTCAAGGCAATGAATCGTGCCGTTTTGGTCAACCGATCCACTATGACCCAGATTTTTTCCTTGCCGGTTCTTGTTGGGGGTAACCGTCCGACGAAGTCCTTGGATATGGAATCCCATTTTCCTTGTGGCATTTCAAGGGGTTGTACGAGCCCCTTGGGCTTGCATCGTTCAGCCTTTACTCTTTGGCAATTCAGGCACCTGGCCACGAAATCTGTGATTTCCTTCTTCATGTTTGGCCACCAAAACGTTCTCCTTACATCTTGGTATAACTTGTCACCTCCTGGGTGAACTGAGTACGGGGAGTTGTATCCTTCCTCCAAGATCCGTTGTTTCAAGTGAGGGTGCGTTGAGGGCACACACCACCTTCCTTTGTAACGGAGGCTACCGTCCGGGCGTGCTTCGAAGGGGCCTTCCTTCCCTTGGGTTAAGTCGTGGCGAATCTTATCTAGTTCCGGGTCCTGATGTTGCCCTGCCTTGATCTCCTCGAAGAGGGCGGGTATGGCTTGCGTGTTGAGTAGGTAGGCATTGGGGCGGGTTTGTCCTTGCTCTATTATTTCTAAGTGTAGTTTTTGGAAGTCCCTGTACAGTTGGTCCGGTAGGACCCACGTGGTGTTGAGGGAATGGTTCGTCTTTCGGCTTAGGGCGTCTGCAACGACGTTGGCTTTTCCCTCGTGGTATTGGATGTCTAGGTCGTAGTCTTTTATGAGTTCTAGCCACCTTCGTTGTCTCATGTTTAGGTCCTTTTGGGTGAAGATGTACTTTAAGCTCTTATGGTCGGTGTAGATTTTGCATTGTACCCCATACAGGTAGTGCCTCCAGATTTTTAGTGCGAAAACGATAGCAGCTAGTTCGAGGTCATGGGTGGGGTAATTTTCTTCGTGGGTTTTGAGTTGCCTGGATGCGTATGCTATTACCTTCCCCTTTTGCATCAGCACGCATCCCAACCCTTTCTTGGATGTATCGCTGTAGACCTCGAATTCTTCCGTTCCGGAGGGGATGGCTGGCACGGGTGTCGTGGTTAGCTTGTCCTTTAATTCTTAGAAGGCTGAGATGCAGTCGTTGTCCCATCGGAAGGGGGTTTCCTTTTTCATGAGCTTAATGAGGGGTTGGGCTATCTTGGTGAAGTCGGGTACAAACCTCCTGTAGTAACCAGCCAGGCCCAGGAAGCTTCGGACCTCCGAGAGTGAGCTCGGCGTGGTCCATTCTCTAACGGCGCGAATCTTAGCGGGGTCCACCCTGATCCCCTCTTTGGTTATTACGTGGCCCAAGAAGGCTACGCTGTCTTGCCAGAATTCGCACTTGGAGAATTTAGCGTAAAGTTGGTTTTCTCTGAGGGTTTGTAGTGATATGCGAAGGTGCTTCTCATGCTCTTCTTTATTTCGGGAGTAGACTAGGATGTCGTCAATGAACACAATGACGAAGTCATCCAGGTGAGGTCGGAATACTCGATTCATGAGGTCCATGAATATGGCGGGCGCGTTAGTGAGGCCGAAGGGCATTACGGTAAACTCGTAGTGGCCGTAACGTGTCCGGAAGGCCGTTTTCTGGATGTCCGGTTTGGCCACTTGGATTTGATGATACCCGGACCTTAGGTCGATCTTCGAGAATACCCCTGCCCCTTTAAGTTGGTCGAATAAGTCATCTATCCGGGGAAGGGGGTACCTATTCTTTATTGTAACTTGGTTGAGTTCCCTGTAGTCGATGCATAGGCGCATGCTTCCATCCTTTTTCTTAACGAATAGTACCGGTGCTCCCCATGGGGAGGTGCTGGGTCGGATATAACCCTTTTCTAGCAGTTCCTGGAGTTGCGTTTTCAGTTCTTTCATTTCCTTTGGTGCTAGTCTGTAGGGTGGTTTAGAGATCGGGGCGGCGCCCGGTGTGAGGTCTATGGTGAACTCGACCTCTCTGGCCGGGGGTGCCCCGGGAATTTCGTCCGGGAAGACGTCGGTGAACTCGTTTACCACTGGGATGGCTCGTGGTTCGAGTATTTTGGCGTTGAGGTCTTCGACTGAGCATAAGAAGGCCTCGTTTCCCTGGCCCAGATACTTCTTAATTTTCATCATGTTTACAAGCTTGATCCCCGGATCCTGGCGGGTACTGCGGTATGACACCCTCTTACCGTTTGGTCCTCGTAGGACCACTTTCTGCTCTCCGCACAGGATTTGCGCTTGGAATTTCCCTAGCCAGTCCATGCCCAAGATTACTTGCATCCCATCCAGTTGGAACTGGATTAGGTTGCTGGGAAATTCCACCCCTTGAATGGTGATTATCACATGCTCGTACATGCGATCACATTTTATGATCTCGCCTGAGGCCACTTTGACTTGGAGCCGGACCTTGGTGCTGGCGTTAAGGTCGAGCTGGGCGGCGAATTCGGTTGCTATAGACGAGTTGGTAGCCCCCGAGTCAAATAGTATGGTGGCTAGGGTGGCGTGCACTAGGAAAGTTCCGGAGACTATGTTGCTATCTCCGATCCTGGCCTTGCTTAGGGTGAGGATCCTTCCCCGGGCAGTCGGCGTGATGGCCCGGTCAAGTGAGGTGGTTTTGGGGTTTTTAGGCTCTTTGGTGGGAATTGGGCGACTTCTTTCGGGCTTCCTTTTATACCCCAGTTGTGTCCCTTGGGGCGGGTTCGTTACCTGTTGTAGTTGACACGCCTTGGCGTAGGCTTCTCCGAGGGTCTTTGGTTCTTGGGCGGCCAAGGCCCTCTGGTGTTCGGGGTTAAGGCCTGCTAAGAATTTTCTGACTTTGATCCCCTCGGTGGATACTAGTTAGGGGGTGAGGCGAGCCAGTTGGCAGAATCGTTGGTAGTATTCTGAGACTGGGGCTGCCCCTTGTCTTAGATGGAGGAATTCCTCGCATGTGGCGGCTTTCAGGTGGTTGGGGTAGAACCGTTCACGTAACCGTGTTTTTAGGCCTTCCCAGTTGAATCCGGGGTCGTGTTCGTACGTAGGTCCCTCACGGGCCCACCAGATGTCGGCCTCGTGTCTGAAGTAGAAGGAGGCTATCCCAACTTGGCGGTGTTCGGGGCATTGGGTTGCCCTGAATACCCTGTCGAAGGTCTCAATGCATTCCTCGAGGGCCGTGGGGTCTTCGTCTCCCGAGAATGTGGGCGGTTGGTGTGCCGAGACTTGTTGGTGGATTTCCAAGTTCTCGTTCGTTGGTAGAGGTTTGGGAATGACAGTGCTTAGTGCCTGGGCGATTTGGGCCAGGCGTTGTAGATTCTGAGTCAGGAGTTCCTGAGTAGGGCGTCTCGGTGTTCCTGTCTGTTTCTTCTTGGGTGCCATCCTGGTGGTTAAAGGTTGATATTATTTTGTGTTTTCACCTTGATGTAATAAGCGGAGAAGAGTTTCTTAATTTTACAGAGGGATGAAGTGAGGGGAGGTGATGTGTAGGTTTCTCAATCTCACCGCGCGTCCTAAGATTCCTGAGACCTATGTTCCCAAGCATCTAGAGTTCAAGCCTAATGTCCTAAAGTCCGGTCTTACGAGTCTTTTCCTAGGGTCAAACTTAGGCTCTGATACCAACTATAACACCCCCGATTTTTAAGACATTTAAAAACTTATATCAAAGGTAGAATCTTATTAAATCCCAAGAAATAAATACAAGCGTACGGGGTGCTATGCCACACCTGGGCTAGAGAACCCAAGTGCACAGCCTAACTAACTAGTATCCTTAAAGCGTAATTACATAAATGTGGCATGCAGGCCAAAAGGAAAACTATCTAGTTCTAAACTCCAAGTTCTAGCGCGCTCCAGTGACTTAGTCTTCTGTGCCTTAAAGCCAAATATATCTGTTCAGCAAGAGATGCTGGTAACCCACTTCAACGCGTTGAAATACAATACATATAGAGATACATATAGATATACGAAAACCATTTCGAGCATGAAGATATATCCTACGAACTCTATCTTAAAAACCGGGAATGACTCGACAGATAAGGCCAGACACAAGCAACAGTTATAACGAGCATATGCAGTTTACGACAGTTAAGGCAGATAAGGCAAAGCATAAACAATAGTCATAACTCAACATAAACAATCCCCAACATAAATCCCGTAGTCACATCCCCCAAGACACTCATGATCACCACTCATCCATATCTCAACACATAGCACACTTTGTTGGCGCCACAGGACCAATCGCATGCCCATACATGAGGGTCAGCGCATATAGCTCTGACACGGCCCCGTATCGCAACACGGAGGGGTCGATCGCAACCGACCGATGAACCGCAGCTCATCATAGTGTTTGATCGCAACCAAACAGTGGACCGCAGCCCAAGAGAATGTCATCTGACCGCAGCCAGGAAAGAGGACGAACCGCAGCTCGTATAGAAACGTTTGATCGCAACCAAACGGTGGACCGCAGCCCAAGAGCATCAATCTGACCGCAGCCAGCTTCTGAACCGCAGCTCAGGAAAACCAATCCGATCGCAACCGAATTGGGGTAACGCACACACATATCACACAGCAAGCACATGCAACCCATGTTACACATTGGGAAGGGAGAGAAAGCGCGTAACAAAACCTATACGTGATCCATCACATACTAAGGATAGTCCTAAGGGGTTCATACTTCTTCCACCTAGGTCAACGGGATACCAATTCAACTAGCATGCAACACAATAGACTCATAAACCTACGAACGGCGCCCGAAACATCAAACTAGACATAGGCACGATAAACGGAGTCCGTTGGGACACCGCGGGGAACGGGGAAACATCAAACGGGGAAGCCGGGATCCCGGGTGGGATGAGTTTCCAGCGGGTAGCCGGTTGGTGGGGGCCACCCGCCGGCTGCCCGCCGGATTTTACTGTTCCGGGCAGCGGGTCGCCAGCGGGTAGCTGCCCGCCCGCCGGCTGCCCGCTGCCGGAGATGTACTTTCCGGCCGTGGGTAGGTGGCGGGTCCCCTACCCCCCACTGACTCTTAACACACAATTTCGCCCCGGGAACCATTGCGGAACCCGAAGCCATGCTTAGACACTTTACAACGCAATTAACGACAACACGTAGACAGTTAACGGATCAAATACGAGAAACGAACGGCACATAACCTATCATGCTTTTCTAAACATAATCAACACCCAAACATGCAGTAACACCCCGTGTTACGGCCTTCAATCCCGGATTAATTATTTAATTAATCCCGTTAATAATAATTAAATATGATTTAATTATGTTAGGTTTACCTTTAATTAATTAGTAAGGTCCACCATGAACCGTGGACCCTTGCCCGAATAAGAATCTTAAGCCTGTTTGGAATAAAGGAAGTAGGCCTTTTACTATTCAGATTATGATTAGGATCCTCTTTAATTAATATGGTCCACTATGGACCATGGACCCTTATCCCTGAAACAAGCCCTAGCCCTATAAGGAATAGAATTAGTAAACCCATACCATTCAGGCCCTAACTAGGAGTCTTAAATATATAAATATGGAACTTAGGAGGCACCTAGAACTTCCCACAAAAATAACGCCCCACTACCCCAAAAGAGCTCCAAGAATTCCCTTAGGAGAAATCAAGAAAGCAAGGAAGCTTAAAGAAAGATCCTTCATAGCCAAGGAATTAATTAAGGCTAAGAGGTAACCCATGTCTCAACAAAACCTATTTTCATAGTTATAATTCCCCCTTAGGGTTTCCCCATATTATTGTATATTGGCGAGTTATGATGATTATTATTGGTAATTGATGTGATGATCCCATGGGGGATCTTGATGATCTTGATATTGGGAGATTCTTGATAACTATGGTGTTCTTGATAATTATATGGAGTTCTTGATGATTATGTGTCGTTCTTGATAATTGTGTGATGCTCTTGATGTTTATGTGTTATTCTTACCGAATCTTGCAATTAGAAGACGAACCGTATTCTTGTTGATATAAAAGTGATTAGAACCCTAGGTTGTATCGTATGATCTTATTCTTGGATTATCGGGTGGGGAAATCGCATGTTTGGGTGTTGATTATATTTAGAAAAGCATGATAGGTTATGTGCCGTTCGTTTCTTGTATTTGATTCGTTAATTGTCTACGTGTTGTCGTTAATTGCGTTGTAAAGTGTCTAAGCATGGTTTCGGGTTCCACAACGGTTCCCGGGGCGTAAAGTGTGTGAAAAGAGTCAGTGGGGGGTAGGGGACCCGCCACCTACCCACGGCCGTGAAACACCGCCCGGCAGCGGGTGGCCGGCGGGCGGGCAGCTGCCCGCCGGCGACCCGCTTCCCGGAACAGTATTCTCCGGCGGGCAGCCGGCGGGTGGCCCCCACCCACCGGCTACCCGCTGGAAATTCATCCCACCCGGGATCCCGGCTTCCCCGTTTGATGTTCCCCGTTCCCCGTGGTGTCCCAACGGACTCCGTTTATCGTGCCTATGTCTAGTTTGATGTTTCGGGTACCGTTCGTAGGTTTATGAGTCTATAATATTGCATGCTAGTTGAATTGGTATCCCGTTGACCTAGGTGGAAGAAGTATGATCCCCTTACGACTATTCTTAGTAAGTGATGGATCACGCATAGGTTTTGTTATACGTTTTCTCCCCCTTCCTAATGTGTAATGTGGGTTGCATGTGCTTGCTATGTGTTATGTGTGTGTTACCCCAATTCGGTTGCGATCGGATTGGTTATCCTGAGCTGCGGTTCAGAAGCTGGCTGCGGTCAGATTGATACTCTTGGGCTGCGGTCCACCGTTTGGTTGCGATCAAACGTTTCTATACGAGCTGCGGTTCGTCCTTTTTCCTGGCTGCGGTCAGATGACATTCTCTTGGGCTGCGGTCCACTGTTTGGTTGCGATCAAACACTGTGATGAGCTGCGGTTCATCGGTCGGTTGCGATCGACCCCTCCGTGTTGCGATATGGGGCAGGGTGCTGCGGGGCCGTGTCAGAGCTATATGCACTGACCCTCATGTATGGGCATGCGATTGGTCCTGTGGCGCCAACAAAGTGTGTTATGTGTTGTGACATGGACGAGTTGTGATTACGAGTGTCTTGGGGGATGTGACTATGGGATTTATATTGGGGATTGTTCATGTTGGGTTATGATCATTGTTTATGCTTTGCCTTATCTGCCTTATCTGTTGTGAATTGCATATGCT
This sequence comes from Ipomoea nil, assembly GCF_001879475.1. Taxonomy (NCBI): domain Eukaryota; kingdom Viridiplantae; phylum Streptophyta; class Magnoliopsida; order Solanales; family Convolvulaceae; genus Ipomoea; species Ipomoea nil. Next base: position 571,334 of record NW_017619177.1, on the reverse strand, counting down.
CGTTATAACTGTTGCTTGTGTCTGGCCTTACCTGTCGAGTCATTCCCGGTTTTAAAGCTAGAGTTCGTAGGATATATCTTCATGCTCAAAATGGTTTTCGTATATCTATATATATCTCTATATGTATTGTATTTCAACGCGTTGGTGTGGGTTACCAGCATCTCTCGCTGAACAGATATATTTGGGTTCTGTAGCATGCCCACGTTTACGTATTTACGCTTTGAGGATATTAGTTAGTTAGCCTGTGCACTTGGGTTCTCTAGCCCATGTGTGGCATTGCACCCCGAACGCTTGTATTTATATCTTGGGATTTAATAAGATTCTACCTTTATTATAAGTTTTAAATGTCTTGAAAATCTAGGGTGTTACAGTTGGTATCAGAGCTTAAGTTTGACCCTAGGATAAGACTCTTAAGACCGGACTTTAGGACACTAGGCTTGAACTCTAGGTACTTAGGAACATAGGATCCAGGAATCTTAGGACGCGCAGTGAGATTGTGAAACCTACACATAACCTCCCCTCAGTTCATCCCTCTCTAACTTAAAGGAACCTCCCCCTACGCTTACCACACCAGGTAAGGGTACGAATAGATAAGTTTACTTCCACAACTGGGTAACGTACACTTACCCGATAAATCGCCTCGTCCTAACTCCCGTCAGAAGACTTGACAAGGACCCTGACCAAAGAAAAGGAAGATTTGGATGACTACTAAGAAGAGGCGTTACAGTCAGGACTGCTAAAAGGGACGGACTGCAATACGCACCAACCCAGGGTAACCACGATAACCCCCGAGTCAGACAAATGACATGGACCTTCCGACAAGTTGCCTTATCTCGGCAAACCCGGGTTGCGGCTACAACAAACAGGAAGGAGAACTAGAACACCTATTAAAGTAGCAAAGGAACGACACCATTAGTCGAATCCTTGGGTGCAAGGTAAGTATATCGCGACACCTTGCGACCCCACCACCCCAATTTAAAATATCATCCGCCTTAAACCCCAGCATCTTGATACCCCTATTTGTTGAAAACTCCCACCCCGAATCCTTAATTACCTTAAGAGCAAATCCGCAACCGTCATGACCTTGCTCACCCTTTGTTGCGCTTAACCCAAACCCTCGGAAACCCTAAATTGTTATTGCCCTTACTCTAAGTTCATATCCCCACTCCGTTTGGAAACCCTGTTAAAAACCGTAGAGCAGCATAAGGCCCTTACCCTGCCCAGGGGCGTAAAGAACCGACATTCATTGATTCAATATTAAAATAAGTTGTTAGATAGGAATCGGCGAAGTAGGTGGAGGTTACGAATACGTATCACCCCACCCTTGCACGAAAACCGTAAAGGCTTCACGAGAAACCATAGCCTGTACGTACGCCACCGAAGAATGCCATGCGTTGACAAGAGCGGGCAAACAAATACGTTCAATGTGTCAGGGGCCCTCGCTACAGAAAACATCGTCAAATAGGTGCAACAGGCCGAACCTCAAGGAGGACATAAAGCCTTGCTAAGAATTTCATCCACCAAGGAAGGGATGAAACCCAATAGAACAAGAAAGACTAACCCGAAACCCCCCTTACCCTTAAGAACCCTCGGCAAGGATTAGGAGTCAAGACCTAGGGGTTTGACCCACTAAACCGACTGGGTCCAGACTTCTGGACATCCGAGGGGAACGTGCATGGAAACCATCACGAGAATTCCCCTGGAAGCCATAGAGACGAAGGGGACTTCGACACGGGAAGAGAAGATCAAAAGAAAATCTTAGAATCAAACAAAGCCAAGGAAAAGGGATCACCAGTTCGACTGCACGCCACAACCAAGCCCCAAACAGGCATAATCACTCGAAGCCAAGAGTCCTTAGCCCCTTTCCCTCCCCTTGCCAATCAAGTACCATTTCGTTAAAGAATCCGTCCTATCACTCCAAACCTCGCTCTTGATCCCTCATTACAGACAAACCCGTACAAGGTGGCAACCTTCCTTCCTGTATTACGACCTTGAGACATCGACCCTATCCGCCCCTCGACTTTGAAACCTAGCCCTTGCACTTCTTACACCCCTTTAAACCCAGACCAAGAAAACATAGATATATATATGTATGTATATCCACCTCTAGAACTCGTGCTTAAGGATCAATGAACATTGTACGATGGGTCATCCTATGTATCCAAGTCCCTTTCATTGTGCACAAGGGCATGGGACTTGTCAGGACATGAATCTGTGCATTTTTGGGGTCTTTCCCGAAGGAATTGACTATTCCTAGTCACTTTCCCGCGGGTCCCCAACGGGTCCTTGACGGGTCCTTGGCAGGAGCTTGGCAGGCGGACGACCGCCCACCTCGCGCCCACTGGTACAATGTGCTGATTTCTTAACCCCTCATTTTATTGATTTGTGGCGCACTTGTGTGCCTCGATTGAGGAATGTGAGTCTTGGGTAAGGAACCATGGACCACCCAAACATAGTGTCCTACGTAAAAGACCTTGACGCACGAGACACCATCGGGAAATCACAATCAATTACATTGCACGAGTAATTGAAATCGGATCCTACGATACAACCGACTAGGGATGTTTGGCGTAAAGGATTGCGCAAACCAAGGAGGCGAGTTGGGAACTCGTGCTAAGAACCCACGAAAACCTTAAAAGTCAAAATGCTAAGGAGGGACCGGGACTCCTCCAAACCATGGACATCGTTCGAGCTAATCAGAGGACTCCTTACAAGTTGTATGGAATCAAGAACTACGTAGCCCATGGTGCTAAGCAAAAGGGTGAAGAACACATTCACGCCAAGACTTCAAGGGTCATTAAGGACCCACAAGGAAATGAGGTGACTCGTAAAGTTGCCGAGTCATCCCACAAACGAGATTTGGTAACCGACTGCGCTTTAAAAGAAAAAGGGCACGCAAGGACACCTTCATCATTAAAAATAACACAAATAGGGCACAACAATGCCGAACCTCGGGTAAGACATGAAGTCTTACTAAGAATTTCATCCACTAAAGAGGAGATGAAATTCAATAAGAAGAGAAATTCAACCCAAAGTCCATCGACTCCCAAGAGACTTTGGGAAGAATTTGGGAAGTGCGCCCTAACAGATTGGCTTGGTTGACCCAACTCGGTCAAGACCTTGGGCGCATTAAAGAAGTAAGTGTTGAATCACCACGGGAAATTCCCTCAAGAAAGAAGAGAAGGATGAAACCTTAGCCTGGGAAGCAAGGTCTAACAAGGATCTTAAAGTCAAGCAAGCACCAACACCAAGGAAGGAGGATCATCAGCTCGTCGGTGCATCGTGATCAAAGCATCTAACCAGATTATTCACTTGGGATCGAGAAACCTAAACCCATCCTAGCCGAATTCCTTTCCCTCCCTCGGAAAATCGGCCCCTTCCTTATTTCAAAACCCTTTCTACCCTTCAAACCCCATTCTCAATCCCATGTTTTAACGATTCCATACAAGTGGCAACCTTACAACCTAAGTTGCAACCTCGAAAACTCGATCCTAATTCCTGAATTCACCGTGTCCTCAAGTTTGAAACCCACTCTCTTAGCCCTGTAAACCTAATCGTTCCCAAAAACCCAACACACATAGGCGTGCAAGTATACAATTTCCTCGTGGAATACCTTCTATATAGGACCACGGTTCTTCTCTTGACTCGTTAACCCTGCAATGATTTCCAAGCTTCGGGGACGAAGCTTCTCGTAAGGGGGGAGAGTGTAACACCCCGTGTTACGGCCTTCAATCCCGGATTAATTATTTAATTAATCCCGTTGATAATAATTAAATATGATTTAATTATGTTAGGTTTACCTTTAATTAATTAGTAAGGTCCACCATGAACCGTGGACCCTTGCCCGAATAAGAATCTTAAGCCTGTTAGGAATAAAGGAAGTAGGCCTTTTACTATTCAGATTATGATTAGGATCCTCTTTAATTAATATGGTCCACTATGGACCATGGACCCTTATCCCTAAAACAAGCCCTAGCCCTATAAGGAATAGAATTAGTAAACCCATACCATTCAGGCCCTAATCATAGTGTTTGATCGCAACCGACCGATGAACCGCAGCTCATCATAGTGTTTGATCGCAACCAAACAGTGGACCGCAGCCCAAGAGAATGTCATCTGACCGCAGCCAGGAAAGAGGACGAACCGCAGCTCGTATAGAAACGTTTGATCGCAACCAAACGGTGGACCGCAGCCCAAGAGCATCAATCTGACCGCAGCCAGCTTCTGAACCGCAGCTCAGGAAAACCAATCCGATCGCAACCAAATTGGGGTAACGCACACACATATCACACAGCAAGCACATGCAACCCATGTTACACATTGGGAAGGGAGAGAAAGCGCATAACAAAACCTATACGTGATCCATCACATACTAAGGATAGTCCTAAGGGGTTCATACTTCTTCCACCTAGGTCAACGGGATACCAATTCAACTAGCATGCAACACAATAGACTCATAAACCTACGAACGGCGCCCGAAACATCAAACTAGACATAGGCACGATAAACGGAGTTCGTTGGGACACCGCGGGGAACGGGGAAACATCAAACGGGGAAGCCGGGATCCCGGGTGGGATGAGTTTCTAGCGGGTAGCCGGTTGGTGGGGGCCACCCGCCGGCTGCCCGCCGGATTTTACTGTTCCGGGCAGCGGGTCGCCAGCGGGTAGCTGCCTGCCCGCCGGCTGCCCGCTGCCGGAGATGTACTTTCCGGCCGTGGGTAGGTGGCGGGTCCCCTACCCCCCACTGACTCTTAACACACAATTTCGCCCCGGGAACCATTGCGGAACCCGAAACCATGCTTAGACACTTTACAACGCAATTAACGACAACACGTAGACAGTTAACGGATCAAATACGAGAAACGAACGGCACATAACCTATCATGCTTTTCTAAACATAATCAACACCCAAACATGCTGTAACACCCCGTGTTACGGCCTTCAATCCCGGATTAATTATTTAATTAATCCCGTTAATAATAATTAAATATGATTTAATTATGTTAGGTTTACCTTTAATTAATTAGTAAGGTCCACCATGAACCGTGGACCCTTGCCCGAATAAGAATCTTAAGCCTGTTTGGAATAAAGGAAGTAGGCCTTTTACTATTCAGATTATGATTAGGATCCTCTTTAATTAATATGGTCCACTATGGACCATGGACCCTTATCCCTGAAACAAGCCCTAGCCCTATAAGGAATAGAATTAGTAAACCCATACCATTCAGGCCCTAACTAGGAGTCTTAAATATATAAATATGGAACTTAGGAGGCACCTAGAACTTCCCACAAAAATAACGCCCCACTACCCCAAAAGAGCTCCAAGAATTCCCTTAGGAGAAATCAAGAAAGCAAGGAAGCTTAAAGAAAGATCCTTCATAGCCAAGGAATTAATTAAGGCTAAGAGGTAACCCATGTCTCAACAAAACCTATTTTCATAGTTATAATTCCCCCTTAGGGTTTCCCCATATTATTGTATATTGGCGAGTTATGATGATTATTATTGGTAATTGATGTGATGATCCCATGGGGGATCTTGATGATCTTGATATTGGGAGATTCTTGATAACTATGGTGTTCTTGATAATTATATGGAGTTCTTGATGATTATGTGTCGTTCTTGATAATTGTGTGATACTCTTGATGTTTATGTGTTATTCTTACCGAATCTTGCAATTAGAAGACGAACCGTATTCTTGTTGATATAAAAGTGATTAGAACCCTAGGTTGTATCGTATGATCTTATTCTTGGATTATCGGGTGGGGAAATCGCATGTTTGGGTGTTGATTATATTTAGAAAAGCATGATAGGTTATGTGCCGTTCGTTTCTTGTATTTGATTCGTTAATTGTCTACGTGTTGTCGTTAATTGCGTTGTAAAGTGTCTAAGCATGGTTTCGGGTTCCACAACGGTTCCCGGGGCGTAAAGTGTGTGAAAAGAGTCAGTGGGGGGTAGGGGACCCGCCACCTACCCACGGCCGTGAAACACCGCCCGGCAGCGGGTGGCCGGCGGGCGGGCAGCTGCCCGCCGGCGACCCGCTTCCCGGAACAGTATTCTCCGGCGGGCAGCCGGCGGGTGGCCCCCACCCACCGGCTACCCGCTGGAAATTCATCCCACCCGGGATCCCGGCTTCCCCGTTTGATGTTCCCCGTTCCCCGTGGTGTCCCAACGGACTCCGTTTATCGTGCCTATGTCTAGTTTGATGTTTCGGGTACCGTTCGTAGGTTTATGAGTCTATTATATTGCATGCTAGTTGAATTGGTATCCCGTTGACCTAGGTGGAAGAAGTATGATCCCCTTACGACTATTCTTAGTAAGTGATGGATCACGCATAGGTTTTGTTATACGTTTTCTCCCCCTTCCTAATGTGTAATGTGGGTTGCATGTGCTTGCTATGTGTTATGTGTGTGTTACCCCAATTCGGTTGCGATCGGATTGGTTATCCTGAGCTGCGGTTCAGAAGCTGGCTGCGGTCAGATTGATACTCTTGGGCTGCGGTCCACCGTTTGGTTGCGATCAAACGTTTCTATACGAGCTGCGGTTCGTCCTTTTCCCTGGCTGCGGTCAGATGACATTCTCTTGGGCTGCGATCCACTGTTTGGTTGCGATCAAACACTGTGATGAGCTGCGGTTCATCGGTCGGTTGCGATCGACCCCTCCGTGTTGCGATACGGGGCAGGGTGCTGCGGGGCCGTGTCAGAGCTATATGCGCTGACCCTCATGTATGGGCATGCGATTGGTCCTGTGGCGCTAACAAAGTGTGTTATGTGTTGTGACATGGACGAGTTGTGATTACGAGTGTCTTGGGGGATGTGACTATGGGATTTATATTGGGGATTGTTCATGTTGGGTTATGATCATTGTTTATGCTTTGCCTTATCTGCCTTATCTGTTGTGAATTGCATATGCTCGTTATAACTGTTGCTTGTGTCTGGCCTTACCTGTCGAGTCATTCCCGGTTTTAAAGCTAGAGTTCGTAGGATATATCTTCATGCTCAAAATGGTTTTCGTATATCTATATATATCTCTATATGTATTGTATTTCAACGCGTTGGAGTGGGTTACCAGCATCTCTCGCTGAACAGATATATTTGGGTTCTGTAGCATGCCCACGTTTACGTATTTACGCTTTGAGGATATTAGTTAGTTAGCCTGTGCACTTGGGTTCTCTAGCCCAGGTGTGGCATAGCACCCCGAACGCTTGTATTTATATCTTGGGATTTAATAAGATTCTACCTTTATTATAAGTTTTAAATGTCTTGAAAATCTAGGGTGTTACAGTTGGTATCAGAGCTTAAGTTTGACCCTAGGATAAGACTCTTAAGACCGGACTTTAGGACACTAGGCTTGAACTCTAGGTACTTAGGAACATAGGATCCAGGAATCTTAGGACGCGCAGTGAGATTGTGAAACCTACACATAACCTCCCCTCACTTCATCCCTCTCTAACTTAAAGGAACCTCCCCCTACGCTTACCACACCAGGTAAGGGTACGAATAGATAAGTTTACTTCCACAACTGGGTAACGTACACTTACCCGATAAATCGCCTCGTCCTAACTCCCGTCAGAAGACTTGACAAGGACCCTGACCAAAGAAAAGGAAGATTTGGATGACTACTAAGAAGAGGCGTTACAGTCAGGACTGCTAAAAGGGACGGACTGCAATACGCACCAACCCAGGGTAACCACGATAACCCCCGAGTCAGACAAATGACATGCACCTTCCGACAAGTTGCCTTATCTCGGCAAACCCGGGTTGCGGCTACAACAAACAGGAAGGAGAACTAGGACACCTATTAAAGTAGCAAAGGAACGACACCATTAGTCGAATCCTTGGGTGCAAGGTAAGTATATCGCGACACCTTGCGACCCCACCACCCCAATTTAAAATATCATCCGCCTTAAACCCCAGCATCTTGATACCCCTATTTGTTGAAAACTCCCACCCCGAATCCTTAATTACCTTAAGAGCAAATCCGCAACCGTCATGACCTTGCTCACCCTTTGTTGCGCTTAACCCAAACCCTCGGAAACCCTAAATTGTTATTGCCCTTACTCTAAGTTCATATCCCCACTCCGTTTGGAAACCCTGTTAAAAACCGTAGAGCAGCATAAGGCCCTTACCCTGCCCAGGGGCGTAAAGAACCGACATTCATTGATTCAATATTAAAATAAGTTGTTAGATAGGAATCGGCGAAGTAGGTGGAGGTTACGAATACGTATCACCCCACCCTTGCACGAAAACCGTAAAGGCTTCACGAGAAACCATAGCCTGTACGTACGCCACCGAAGAATGCCATGCGTTGACAAGAGCGGGCAAACAAATACGTTCAATGTGTCAGGGGCCCTCGCTACAGAAAACATCGTCAAATAGGTGCAACAGGCCGAACCTCAAGGAGGACATAAAGCCTTGCTAAGAATTTCATCCACCAAGGAAGGGATGAAACCCAATAGAACAAGAAAGACTAACCCGAAACCCCCCTTACCCTTAAGAACCCTCGGCAAGGATTAGGAGTCAAGACCTAGGGGTTTGACCCACTAAACCGACTGGGTCCAGACTTCTGGACATCCGAGGGGAACGTGCATGGAAACCATCACGAGAATTCCCCTGGAAGCCATAGAGACGAAGGGGACTTCGACACGGGAAGAGAAGATCAAAAGAAAATCTTAGAATCAAACAAAGCCAAGGAAAAGGGATCACCAGTTCGACTGCACGCCACAACCAAGCCCCAAACAGGCATAATCACTCGAAGCCAAGAGTCCTTAGCCCCTTTCCCTCCCCTTGCCAATCAAGTACCATTTCGTTAAAGAATCCGTCCTATCACTCCAAACCTCGCTCTTGATCCCTCATTACAGACAAACCCGTACAAGGTGGCAACCTTCCTTCCTGTATTACGACCTTGAGACATCGACCCTATCCGCCCCTCGACTTTGAAACCTAGCCCTTGCACTTCTTACACCCCTTTAAACCCAGACCAAGAAAACATAGATATATATATGTATGTATATCCACCTCTAGAACTCGTGCTTAAGGATCAATGAACATTGTACGATGGGTCATCCTATGTATCCAAGTCCCTTTCATTGTGCACAAGGGCATGGGACTTGTCAGGACATGAATCTGTGCATTTTTGGGGTCTTTCCCGAAGGAATTGACTATTCCTAGTCACTTTCCCGCGGGTCCCCAACGGGTCCTTGACGGGTCCTTGGCAGGAGCTTGGCAGGCGGACGACCGCCCACCTCGCGCCCACTGGTACAATGTGCTGATTTCTTAACCCCTCATTTTATTGATTTGTGGCGCACTTGTGTGCCTCGATTGAGGAATGTGAGTCTTGGGTAAGGAACCATGGACCACCCAAACATAGTGTCCTACGTAAAAGACCTTGACGCACGAGACACCATCGGGAAATCACAATCAATTACATTGCACGAGTAATTGAAATCGGATCCTACGATACAACCGACTAGGGATGTTTGGCGTAAAGGATTGCGCAAACCAAGGAGGCGAGTTGGGAACTCGTGCTAAGAACCCACGAAAACCTTAAAAGTCAAAATGCTAAGGAGGGACCGGGACTCCTCCAAACCATGGACATCGTTCGAGCTAATCAGAGGACTCCTTACAAGTTGTATGGAATCAAGAACTACGTAGCCCATGGTGCTAAGCAAAAGGGTGAAGAACACATTCACGCCAAGACTTCAAGGGTCATTAAGGACCCACAAGGAAATGAGGTGACTCGTAAAGTTGCCGAGTCATCCCACAAACGAGATTTGGTAACCGACTGCGCTTTAAAAGAAAAAGGGCACGCAAGGACACCTTCATCATTAAAAATAACACAAATAGGGCACAACAATGCCGAACCTCGGGTAAGACATGAAGTCTTACTAAGAATTTCATCTACTAAAGAAGAGATGAAATTCAATAAGAAGAGAAATTCAACCCAAAGTCCATCGACTCCCAAGAGACTTTGGGAAGAATTTGGGAAGTGCGCCCTAACAGATTGGCTTGGTTGACCCAACTCGGTCAAGACCTTGGGCGCATTAAAGAAGTAAGTGTTGAATCACCACGGGAAATTCCCTCAAGAAAGAAGAGAAGGATGAAACCTTAGCCTGGGAAGCAAGGTCTAACAAGGATCTTAAAGTCAAGCAAGCACCAACACCAAGGAAGGAGGGTCATCAGCTCGTCGGTGCATCGTGATCAAAGCATCTAACCAGATTATTCACTTGGGATCGAGAAACCTAAACCCATCCTAGCCGAATTCCTTTCCCTCCCTCGGAAAATCGGCCCCTTCCTTATTTCAAAACCCTTTCTACCCTTCAGACCCCATTCTCAATCCCATGTTTTAACGATTCCATACAAGTGGCAACCTTACAACCTAAGTTGCAACCTCGAAAACTCGATCCTAATTCCTGAATTCACCGTGTCCTCAAGTTTGAAACCCACTCTCTTAGCCCTGTAAACCTAATCGTTCCCAAAAACCCAACACACATAGGCGTGCAAGTATACAATTTCCCCGTGGAATACCTTCTGTATAGGACCACGGTTCTTCTCTTGACTCGTTAACCCTGCAATGATTTCCAAGCTTCGGGGACGAAGCTTCTCGTAAGGGGGGGAGAGTGTAACACCCCGTGTTACGGCCTTCAATCCCGGATTAATTATTTAATTAATCCCGTTAATAATAATTAAATATGATTTAATTATGTTAGGTTTACCTTTAATTAATTAGTAAGGTCCACCATGAACCGTGGACCCTTGCCCGAATAAGAATCTTAAGCCTATTAGGAATAAAGGAAGTAGGCCTTTTACTATTCAGATTATGATTAGGATCCTCTTTAATTAATATGGTCCACTATGGACCATGGACCCTTATCCCTAAAACAAGCCCTAGCCCTATAAGGAATAGAATTAGTAAACCCATACCATTCAGGCCCTAACTAGGAGTCTTAAATATATAAATATGGAACTTAGGAGGCACCTAGAACTTCCCACAAAAATAACGCCCCACCACCCCAAAAGAGCTCCAAGAATTCCCTTAGGAGAAATCAAGAAAGCAAGGAAGCTTAAAGAAAGATCCTTCATAGCCAAGGAATTAATTAAGGCTAAGAGGTAACCCATGTCTCAACAAAACCTATTTTCATAGTTATAATTCCCCCTTAGGGTTTCCCCATATTATTGTATATTGGCGAGTTATGATGATTATTATTGGTAATTGATGTGATGATCCCATGGGGGATCTTGATGATCTTGATATTGGGAGATTCTTGATAACTATGGTGTTCTTGATAATTATTTGGAGTTGTTGATGATTATGTGTCGTTCTTGATAATTGTGTGATGCTCTTGATGTTTATGTGTTATTCTTACCGAATCTTGCAATTAGAAGACGAACCGTATTCTTGTTGATATAAAAGTGATTAGAACCCTTGGTTGTATCGTATGATCTTATTCTTGGATTATCGGGTGGGGAAATCGTATGTTTGGGTGTTGATTATATTTAGAAAAGCATGATAGGTTATGTGCCGTTCGTTTCTTGTATTTGATTCGTTAATTGTCTACGTGTTGTCGTTAATTGCGTTGTAAAGTGTCTAAGCATGGTTTCGGGTTCCACAACGGTTCCCGGGGCGTAAAGTGTGTGAAAAGAGTCAGTGGGGGGTCGGTGGGGGGTAGGGGACCCGCCACCTACCCACGGCCGTGAAACACCGCCCGGCAGCGGGTGGCCGGCGAGCGGGCAGCTGCCCGCCGGCGACCCGCTGCCCGGAACAGTATTCTCCGGCGGGTGGCCCCCACCCACCGGCTACCCGCTGGAAATTCATCCCACCCGGGATCCCGGCTTCCCCGTTTGATGTTCCCTGTTCCCCGTGGTGTCCCAACGGACTCCGTTTATCGTGCCTATGTCTAGTTTGATGTTTCGGGTACCGTTCGTAGGTTTATGAGTCTATTATATTGCATGCTAGTTGAATTGGTATCCCGTTGACCTAGGTGGAAGAAGTATGAACCCCTTAGGACTATTCTTAGTAAGTGATGGATCACTCATAGGTTTTGTTATACGTTTTCTCCCCTTCCTAATGTGTAATGTGGGTTGCATGTGCTTGCTATGTGTTATGTGTGTGTTACCCCAATTCGGTTGCGATCGGATTGGTTATCCTGAGCTGCGGTTCAGAAGCTGGCTACGGTCAGATTGATACTCTTGGGCTGCGGTCCACCGTTTGGTTGCGATCAAACGTTTCTATACGAGCTGCGGTTCGTCCTTTTTCCTGGCTGCGGTCAGATGACATTCTCTTGGGCTGCGGTCCACTGTTTGGTTGCGATCAAACACTGTGATGAGCTGCGGTTCATCGGTCGGTTGCGATCGACCCCTCCGCGTTGCGATATGGGGCAGGGTGCTGCGGGGCCGTGTCAGAGCTATATGCGCTGACCCTCATGTATGGGCATGCAATTGGTCCTGTGGCGCCAACAAAGTGTGTTATGTGTTGTGACATGGACGAGTTGTGATTACGAGTGTCTTGGGGGATGTGACTATGGGATTTATATTGGGGATTGTTCATGTTGGGTTATGATCATTGTTTATGCTTTGCCTTATCTGCCTTATCTGTTGTGAACTGCATATGCTCGTTATAACTGTTGCTTGTGTCTGGCCTTACCTGTCGAGTCATTCCCGGTTTTAAAGCTAGAGTTCGTAGGATATATCTTCATGCTCAAAATGGTTTTCGTATATCTATATATATCTCTATATGTATTGTATTTCAACGCGTTGGAGTGGGTTACCAGCATCTCTCGCTGAACAGATATATTTGGCTTTCAGGCATAGAAGATTAAGTCACTGGAGTGCGCTAGAACTTAGAAGTAGATAGTTTCCCTTTTGGCCTGCGTGCCACGTTTACGTATTTACGCTTTGAGGATATTAGTTAGTTAGCCTGTGCACTTGGGTTCTCTAGCCCAGGTGTGGCATAGCACCCCGAACGCTTGTATTTATATCTTGGGATTTAATAAGATTCTACCTTTATTATAAGTTTTAAATGTCTTGAAAATCTGGGGTGTTACACATGCGATTTCCCCACCCGATAATCCAAGTATAATATCATACGATACAACCTAGGGTTCTAATCACTTTTATATCCACAAGGATACGATTCGTCTTCTAATTGCAAGATTCGGTAAGAATAACACATAAGCATCAAGAGCATCACACAATTATCAAGAACAACACATAATCATCAAGAACTGCATATAATCATCAAGAACACCATAATTATCAAGAATCTCCCAATATCAAGATTATCAAGATCCCCCATGGGATCATCACATCAATCATCAATAATAATCATCACAAGTCATTAATACACAGTAATATGGGGAAACCCTAAGGGGGAATCATAACTATGAAAATTTGTTTTGTTGAGACATGGGTTACCTCTTAGCCTTAATTAATTCCTTGGCTATGAAGGGTCTTTCTTTAAGCTTTCTTGCTTTCTTGCTTTCTTCTAAGGGAATTCTTGGAGCTCTTTTGGGGTGTGGGGCGTTAGACTTGTGGGAGGGATTCTAGGTGCCTCCTAAGTTCCCTATTTATAGATCTAGGGATCTTATTTAGAGTCTAATCCTATTGGGATTAGGGGTTGGGTTTATATATGAGGGCCCATGGCCTACGGTGGGCCTTTTTCCCTAATTAATCATTATAATTTATTCTTTCTCTTGGCTATTAATTAATAAATTAATTAATTGGTTTTAGGACTCGTAACACGGGGTGTTACAACAGCCTTCCTCGGCTTATTGGCCCTACACACAGCCTGGCGCGTTCAGGTCGGTGGGTCATAGCACCGAGGCCCATAGTTGGACCGCGGCCCAAGAAGTGAATCAATTTGGCCTTTAGCCACGTTTGAGCCTTAGCTCAGGAACAATCCATTTGGCCTTCAGCCACTTCCGAACCTTTAGTCCGGGAACAATCCATTTGGCCTTCAGCCAACTTCCGAACCTTAGTCCAGGAACCACCCAATTGGCCTATAACCAAAATGGGGGATCATGCAACACATAACACATAGGAGCACGGAGTAGCATATTGGGAGGGGAAAGACATATAAATAAACTTACGTGTGATCATTCACATACTAAGAATAGTCCTAAGGGTTCATACAACTTCCACCAAGGTCAACGGGTTACGAATTCAACTAGCATGCAATCCCTAAGACTCATTTAACCTACGAATGGTACCCGAAATATCAAACTAGACTCAAGCACGACAAACGGGGTCCGTTGGGACACCACGGGGAGCGGGGAACATTAAACGGGGAAGCCAAAGACTCGGGGTGGGGTACGGACCAGCGGGTAGCCGGTGGGTGGGGGTTACCCGCCGGAGGGCACTGTTCCAGGCAGCGGGTTGCCGACGGGCAGGCGGCTGCCCGCTGCCGGGCGGTGTCCTTCGGGCAGCGGGTAGGTGGCGGGTTCCCCTACCCCCACCTACCCCCCACTGACTCTTTTATCAAATACTCGTCCCGGGAACCTTCGTGGAACCCAAAACCATGCTTAGACACTTTTAAACACAAATGACGACACCACGTAGGCAATTGATGGATCAAAAGCAAGAATCACGTAGAACTCATCCTATTACGACTTCTAAACATAAAAACACACGAACATGCGAATTCCCACCCATATATATATATCAAGAACATCCCAACACAAATTCCCAATCCAACCTAGGGCTCTAATCCCACCCAAACTATCAAAATCATATTTTATCAAGAAATATCAAGATTCGTCAAAAATCATCATATCAATATCAAGAACCTCTTTTTAACATCAAGATCATCAAGATTATCAAGAATACGCATAAATCATCTTATCAATCATCAAGAATATATTGCGAATAGCATAGAGGAATTCATCAAGACAAAAGTATATAGAAGGAGGCCAAGGAAGGAGATTATAGCGAAGAAAATAGGTTTTGTTGAGAGATGGGTTACCTCTTAGCCTTAATTAATTTCCTTGGCTATGAAGGGTCTTTTTTTAAGATTTCTTCTTTCTTGATTTCTCCTAAGGGAATTCTTGGAACTTCTTGTGTGGTGAGAGATTATTGTGGTGTGAGTTCTAGGTGTCTCCTATGTCCCTATTTATATAATTAAGAGTCCTAATTAGGGTCTAAGTGGTATGGGTTTGCTAATTCTATTTCTTATAGGTTTAAGGGATTGGCTTTAAGGATAAAGGCACATGGACTATGGTGGATCCCTTTTTAGCAAATTAATGGATTTTAATTCCCTTTTTAGGGTGGGTGATAAATTAATTAGTTTGGTTTAGGGGCCGTAACACGGGGTGTTACACTCTCCCCCCCTTACAAGAGGCTTCATCCCCGAAGCCGGTGCGTGGATCCATTCTTTCACCCCTTGACGTCACGTATTTTGGCCTCCTGATTAGGAAATGTGGCTCCACGTGTTATCTTTGCTGGGGTAGACTGGATTTCTGGTGAGGTGGTGGTTTGGAAAGTTCAGGTCTACCTTGGTTTTCTGCTCTTGAGCTGGGTGCCCAACGCGGCCTCGATAGTTGCCACCCTTTGGTCCAAAGCGCGTGTCGCTCGAATTAGGGTCGAGAGTCCTTCGTCCATGATTTGGTTCTGCCGGGTGAGTTGTGCGAGGATTTGTTCGTTGATGGATCCTTCGTTTCGGTCCCTTGGGTTTCCCATTGCCCGAGTGACCGCTGGCGGGTTAGGCTCGCCCTCTTCCTCTTGCTCTTCATTTCCCTCCATTCCCCCATATTCTTGCAGTGCCCGTTTAAGTTTCTTGTTGGAGATGTCCAGTTGGTCAACCAATTCTCTTCGTTCCTCCTCGGGCTTAAGGCAAACCTCTTCGAGGGTGATGTATTGTCCCCCTTCGGTGTAGTAGATATCATTGCGACGGATATTCTAGACATTGAAAACCATGCCGCTTGCGGGTCTGACCTCTGTGTGGTTCAGGTCCACTCCCTTTTTCTCCATGATCCAACTTAGGATCATCCCGTAAGGTAGACTAAGCCGGTTGCTAGTCTTGCAAAACTCCATGCGCTTCAACATAGGGGCCGGTAGATTGAACTTGATTTTGTGCTTTAGAAGATAGGCAAAAGTACACTCCAAACTCCCCACATCCTTGCTTTTGTTATCTGTAGGCAACAGGCTATCAGTTACAATCATGACTAGTATCTTTTGTTCCGCGGTTAGCCATTTCCTGTTTGGCCGAGTGGCCGAGGTGAAGCCTTCTTCCTTTCCGAGTAGGTACCCGAGGTAATCCTTATATCCCGTGTTTTGGGTACCGATCCACCCCTTCCGGTCGTAGTCTGACACACCCGTGGTGGTCAGTCTCAAGAGCTTGGCCAAGCGGCCTTTGGAAAGTATGATTTCCTTGCCTCGGACTTTAGCGGTGATTTCCAGTTTATCACCCCGCTTAACAGCTACCAAATGATGATAGAACTCTTTCACCAATTTGGGGAATGTATCCCCTATAATGGTGAGATACGTATCCAAGAGCCCTTGGAAATTAAGCATGTCGACCAACTCCGGAGAGAATTGGTCGGGTTCAAGGGCTTTACCTCCGATCACGGTGTAGGCGGTGTTGTTCCATTCCGGGGCCCGGATACCGACGGGCTTCTTGGGCATTTTGAGACTCCTTTGGGTGATGTTTCTCGGATGATGCTCTCTCCGGTGGGGCTACGGCAAAATTTCGGCGAGACTCCGGCGAAGTTCCGGCGGCGATGGGCCGTGGCGCGGCTTATTGTTTCGGGGTCGGCGGCGAGGGTGCGAGGGGCTGGGCGGAGCAGGTGGCTGTTGCTGGCTATGGGAGGTGGCCGGGTGAGCGGCGGGTTCGCCGTGGCAGTGGGCTCGACGCGGGTGGTCTCCTGCTTCGTGGCGGTGGCGTGCGGGCGTTGGCTGCTGCGGTGGTGGTTCGTCAGCTGGGAGTGGGGCGGCGAGTATGATGATGGAGGGTGGTGCGGTAGCAGGTTTGTGAAGGTGGGGGGTGATGGCGGGTTGATGGGGGGTGAGGAGAGAGCGAGAGAGTGTGGAAGAAGAAGAAGAAGAAGGGTTTTTGATTTGGGGATTTTTGGGGTTTTTGGGATTTGTAGGGGTTTAAGAAGGGAGTGTTCCCTTAAAGTTTCAAGAAACACTCATAGCTTAGTGGTTAGGAACATGATCTTATAAGTGGGAGGTTTAGGGTTTAATTTTCATTTATAACATTAGTATTCCTCATTGTGTATTCCTTGTCTTTTTCCTTCTTTTGTCTTCTAGTGTAGAAGATTTGGTTGGTCCTTCTTGTTGTTGTTCTGGATAGTCTAGTCCCCTTCCCTTATGCTAATATCATTTTGATCTAGCTTTTTATTTTTAATAGTCCCGAAGTAATTATTCATAAACAAGCAATTCTTCTACAGGGGTGGTTACAAGGGGTTTGTTGGTTATCCTAAACAGAACTCGTCTTCTTGGCTTCCTTGTGGTGGGTTTGTATGATCTTCGTCTCCTGGGACCATGTTTTCTTTGTTGAGGTCGCCCTCGTCCTTGAGTTCGGCTTGCTTGCGACTCATGAGGAATACTTTTCCGGCGGCACCGTAATTTCCTTGATTGTTTGCGCCTCCGTGTTGGCCCGTGGCCATAGGGCGTGAGCTTGAAGGTTGAGTGCAGTGGAAGGCTTTGTGCCCTTCCTTCCCACAGTTGAAGCATCGTAAGGGATTCCCCATGCAGTCCTTGCCCCTATTGCTTTGGTGGCATTTTGGGCAAGGGAAGCCCCCTGTATTAGTTTCGTTGTTTCTTGGGGGTGGCCTCTGTCTAGCAGGATTGCTTGGCCTTGTGTTGGTGTCGGTTCTCGTTCTTTTCATAGGTGGTGCCCCACCTCCTGTGTTCCTCTTTCGAATCTGTTCTTGGACCCCACGTTGTAGTAGTTGGATCCGATAGAGATTGGCGGCACTGGAGTAAACTTCGTTGAGGGTTCGGGTCCGCTTACTACTAGTGCTTTTCGGGAATCGAAGTTGAAGCCCGATATAAACCTTTCTATTTTGGTTGATTCTGTAGGGACTAGTTCTGGTGCGAAGCGGGCCAGTTCGAGGAATCATTTATGGTATTCCGTGACGGTAGTCGTTCCTTGCTTTAGGTGGAGGAACTCTTCATGCATAGATGCTTTTACGTGTGTTGGGTAGAATCGTTCTCGCAGTCGTGTTTTTAGGTTTTCCCAGTTGAATCCTGGTTCTTGTTTGTAAGTGGGTCCCTCGTGGATCCACCAAAGGTCGGCCTCGTGTCCGAAGAAGAACGAGGCTATCTCTACAGGACGTTATTCTGGGCATTCTACCAACCCTAGAATTTTGTCGAAGGTCCGTATCCATTCTTCGAGGATGGCGGGATCTTCTTCTCCCGAGAACGTGGGTGGTCAATGACTTGAAACTTGTCGGGCGACTTCTGAGTTTGTGTTTGGTGGAAGGGGTGGCGGTCTGTTGTTGCGGAGGGCTACGTCGCTTAGTGCCTGGGCGACTCGGGTGAGTTGCTGTAGGGTTTGAGTCAAGGGGTCGTGTGCGGCGGGTTGTGGAGTCCGTGATTGTCTTCTGTTCGGTGCCATGTTGCTGATCTATAGAGCCAATGTTTATATGATTTAGAGGGTTGTACCCTTACCTTGGTGTGATAATCAAAGGGGAGTTCTTTAAATTGACGATGGATAAAGTGAGGGACGGTTATGTGATGATGGGTAGGCTCACAATCTCACCGCGCGCCCTAAGATTCCTGAGTTCTAGAGTTCAAGCCTAATGTCCTAAAATCTGGTCTTAAGAATCTTATCCAAGGGTCAAACTTAGGCTCTGATACCAACTGTAACACCCCGAAATTTTGAAACTTTAAAAACTTATATAATAAAGGTAAATCCTCATTAAATTCAGAAGTCAAACACAAGAGTATGGGGTGTTATGCCACACCTGAGGTAGAGAACTCAAGTGCACAGGCTAACTAGCTAAAATCCTCAAAGTAATGTCAATACATAAGCATGGCACGCAGGCCGAAAGAGAAACTAGCTACTGTACGCTTCGGATCTCTAGCGCGCTCCGGGGTCTACTCATCAGTGCCTGAAAGCGAAATATATCTGTTCAGCGAGAGATGCTGGTAACCCACTCCAACGCGTTGAAATACAATATAGGTATGTATATAGATATAGATATAGGAAAATCATTTTGAAACAGGAAGATATGTACTTAGGACACTCTAGCTTTAAAACCAGGAGTAGACTCAACAAATAGGGACAAACACATTAGTCAATGATAATCAGTTAAGTAGACATAACAGCATAAGGAATACGTATCTAAGGTCACAAATCACTTTTCAATTCAAACACATCATCATCCAATCATCATTCATATCACATAAGTATTGATGGCGCCACGGGACCAATTGCATGCCCCGAACATGAGGGTTAATGCATATAGCATTAACACGGCCCCGCAGCACCCTACCTCATACCGCAGCATGAAAGGATTTGATCGCAACCAACCCTTTGAGGACCGCTGACAAACTCAACGTCGGACCACAATCCTACACACCGCTGACGCGCACAGTCGGTGGACTGTGATCCCCTTTACAATGGGGGATATATGACCTTACACACCGTTGATGCGCACAGTCGGTGGAATGTAGCGGATCAAGCCATACACACCGCTGAGGGACTCAGTCGGTGGGCGAAGATCCTCGGAGACTACGACAGTACACACCGCTGTCCCATCACTCGATGGATCGCAGCCAGCCGTAGCCCTACACACCGCCTGATTACTCAGGTCGGTGGACAACAGCCTTCCTCGGCTTATCGGCCCTACACACTGCCTGGCGCGTCCAGGTCGATGGGTTATAGCACCGAGGCCCATGTGGACCGCAGCCCAAGAAGTGAATCATTTTGGCCTTTAGCCAACTTTTGAACCTCAGCTCAGGAACAATCAATTCGGCCTTCAGCCAACTTCCGAACCGCAGCCCGGGAACACCCAATTTGATCTTAACCAAAATGGGGCATCATGCATCACATAACACATAGGAGCACGTAGTAGCATATTGGTAGGGGAAGACATATAAATAAACCTACGTGTGATCATTCACATACTACGAATAGTCCTAAGGGGTTCATACCATTTCCACCTAGGTCAACGGGTTACCGATTCAACTAGCATGCAATTACTAAGACTCTTTTATCCTACGAATGGTACCCGAAATATTAAACTAGACTCAAGCATGACCAACAGGGTCCGTTGGGACACCATGGGGGAGCGGGGAGCATCAAACGGGGGAGACGAAGACCCGGGGTGGGTACGGACCAGCGGGTTGCCGGTGGGTGGGGGTCACCCGCCAGCTGCCCGCTGGAGATCACTGTCCGGGCAGCGGGTTGCCGGCGGGCAGGCGGCTGCCCGATGGCTGCCCGCTGCCTAGCGGTGGTCTTTGGGCAGCGGATTCCCCTACCCCCACCTAACCCCACTAACTCTTTTATCACAAATTCGTCCCCGGATCCGTTGTGGAACCCGAAACCATGCTTAGACACTTTTAAACGTAATTAACGACACCACGTAGGCAATTGATGGATGAAAAGCAAGAATCACGTAGAACTCATCCTATTATGACTTCTAAACATAAAAACACCCGAACATGCGAATTCCCACCCAAATATATATCAAGAACATCCCAACACAAATTCCTAATCCAACCTAGGGCTCTAATCCCACCCAAACCCTCAAAATCATATTTTATCAAGGAATATCAAGATTCGTCAAGAATCATCATATCAATATCAAGAACCTCTTTTCAACATCAAGATCATCAAGATTATCAAGAATACGCATAAGTCATTTTATCAATCATCAAGAATATATCGCAAATAGCATAGAGGAATTCATCAAGACACAAGTATATAGAAGGAGGCCAAGAAAAGAGATTATAGCGAAGAAAATATGTTTTGTTGAGACATGGGTTACCTCTTAGCCTTAATTAATTTCCTTGGTTATGAAGGGTCTTTCTTTAAGATTTCTTCTTTCTTGATTTCTCCTAAGGGAATTCTTGGGACTTCTTGTGTGGTGAGAGATTATTGTGGTGTGAGTTCTAAGTGCCTCCTATGTCCCTATTTATATAATTAAGAGTCCTAATTAGGTTCTACGTGGTATGGGTTTGCTAATTCTATTTCTTATAGGATTAAGGGTTTGGCTTTAAGGATAAAGGCCCATGGACTATGGTGGACCCCTTTTTAGCAAATTAATGGATTTTAATTCCCTTTTTAGGGTGGGTGGTAAATTAATTAATTTGGTTTACGGGCCGTAACACGGGGTGTTACAGTGATGAATGCTTGTATGACTTTTCATTGGTCGAGAAGACGGAGGATGTGATGGGTAGCGGTTTCTAGGAGAGTTAATGAGGGATTAGGGTGACGATTGCTCTGTGTGATACGATTGATATTATTTAGCTGAGAGGAGGAATGTGGGTGCCGATTTGAGAGACAGAGTGAATCAGTTTGGAAATATTTGATCTAGGAGAGGATTATGGGGGGAGGTTTTAGGTTGGGTGGAGGTTTAGAAAGGGTAGGAATTTATGGGTGGAGGTTTGATACACAATTAAACTCTGATTTTCCTCCTTTATCTCCTGATTTCCTTCTCAAAATCGGGTACCACAAATACAATCATACTCAAACATCTCGTTAGTAGCAAAAATTAATCCATAAATAAATCACACATAATCATATGTATATTAATCAGCCACACAAACACATTCCAATTTTATATTTAGAAACATCTCTATATAACTTTTACATGCAAATCAGATTCTAAAAAAAATATTTTAGAAACTAACAAAAATATTAACTTACAGTTCAGATTTCTAAACATTTTTATCACAAATTACATCACATATGCACATATGCACGAAACACATATAAAATGCAATAAACACATTAAATTAGATTTTTAGAGCAAATTGTTCATGCAAACAAATTAATTAACTTACAAAAACATGAACACATACTCGTAAACTAATTAACACATTAAAACATGCAATTTAAAGACAAATAATCAAATAATCACAAATTGCACATTTTATCAAATTAATTTGCATGGCATATGATATCACATTAAATAACACATGCAAATACACAAATAAATTCCTAACACATATTGCAATTTTATCACATAAAAACTTCAAATAAAAACGTGCATATAAACACGTAAAACAAATTATTTACGAAACAATTTATTTTGAGCACAAGTACCAATTTAAATTGAGAAATTAAGACCAGTGATACTTAGCTCATTTCGATCATTCTCAACTCGTGTCTTAAGGTTGAAAATCTTGTTTCGTATAAAGGCTTCCTGAGAATATCAGCAACTTGGTTTTCCGTAGGGATATATTCGATCTTTAGATTCTTCTTTTCAACGTGATCCCTTATGAAATGGTGTCGAATGTCGATATGTTTGGTTCTGGAGTGAAGCACCGGATTGTGAGTGATAGCGATTGCACTAGTATTAGCACAATAAATACTAACGTCATCACAATTAACTCCGTAATCCTTAAATTGTTGCTTCATCCACAAAATTTGCGCACAACAACTTCCTACAGCAATATATTCGGCCTCGGCGGTACTAGTTGCGATGGAATTTTGCTTTTTGCTAAACCAAGAAACAAGCCTTCCCCCCAAGAACTGACATGTCCCGGAAGTGCTTTTTCTGTCTAGTTTGCAACCTGCAAAATCCGCATCTGAAAAACCCGTTAGAGTAAAATCTGTACCTTTCGGATACCACAATCCAACATTGATTGTGCCTTTCAGATATCGTATGATCTTCTTTGTTGCGGTGAGGTGGCTTTCTTTTGGATTTGCTTGGAATCTTACACACACTCCCATAGCATAAGAAATGTTCGGCCTGTTTGCATAAGATATAGAAGAGAACCAATCATTCCTCTATATTTTGTTTGATCGACATCCTTTCCATCTTCATCTTTGTCTAGCCTTATTGATGTGCTCATTGGAATTTTGATCGATGATTTTCCATCAAGGCCAAACTTCTTTATTAAGTCGCGGGTGTACTTTGCTTGATTGATGAATATTCATTCTTTCAATTGTTTGACTTGTAAGCCCAAGAAGTAATTCAATTCACCCATCATGCTCATTTCGAATTTGTTCTGCATAAGCTTCGAAAATTTATCACACAGAATTGTTAGTGCTTCCAAAAATAATATCATCAACATAGATTTGCACTAATAAAATATGTTCACCATCTTGAATTCTATATATAGTTTTGTCAACAAGACCTTTGGTGAATCCACAGCTTATCAAGAACATTGACAAAGTATCATACCAAGCTCTAGGTGCTTGTTTCAACCCATACAATGCCTTTTTAAGTTTGTAGACTTTATCACCTTCGCCTTTTACCTCAAAACCTGTGGGTTGTTCGACATAAACTTCTTCTTCGAGTATACCATTCAAGAATGCGTTTTTCACGTCCATTTGGTAAACAGTGAAATCTTTGTGTGCGGCGTAGGCTAGGAAAATTCTGATTGCTTTAAGTCGAGTTACCGGTGCAAAGGTTTCATCAAAATCTAT
Organism: Ipomoea nil; assembly: GCF_001879475.1. Taxonomy (NCBI): domain Eukaryota; kingdom Viridiplantae; phylum Streptophyta; class Magnoliopsida; order Solanales; family Convolvulaceae; genus Ipomoea; species Ipomoea nil. Next base: position 547,796 of record NW_017619177.1, on the reverse strand, counting down.
TCCATCTTCTTGAGAGTATCCTTTTGCAACTAGCCTTGCTTTATTCCTAACAATCACGCCTTCTTTGTTTGCTTTGTTCCAGAAGACCCATTTGGCTCCTACAACATTGTGGTTCGCCGGTCTTGTAACAAGTTCCCAAACATCATTTCTTTTGAATTGATCGAGCTCTTCTTGCATAGCATCTATCCAATTCGGATCATTAAGAGCTTCGTCCACTTCTTTTGGTTCAATTTGAGATAGATAACATGTGAACAATGCTTCCATGGTAGATGATCTTGTTTTCACGCCTTCATGAATATTCCCAATAATTAATTCTTGAGGGTGATTTTTAAGCCAACTTAAATCTGGTTCAAATGGGTGCATGGTACTGGGTGGATCCATTTGTTGTGAACTGGCAGTGTTGGTTCGAATTTCCTCATTTAATTCATCTTGAAATCGATCACCAACTTCACATGCAACTTGATCACTAACTGGATCACCAACTTCAACCCGTACTGCATCTCCATTCTCACGTGCGGCTTCACCTCCAAAATTATTATTAAAAGAATTTCCAACTTCTTCTGGATGAGGGATGGGATTTTCTAGAGAATTAATGTCTAACTCATTCATTCCCTGCAAAACATCATCTTCATACGTATCATTAGTATCACAAAAATCAATATGACACTTGTTACCATTTTGTTCGAATTCATGCAGTGCGTCATTTTTTATCTGTGATTTTTCATCAAATACCACGTGTATGGATTCTTCAACCACCATTGATATTTTATTCAAAACTTTGAACGCATTGCTGGTAACTGAATATCCTAGAAAAATTCCTTCATCTGCACGCTTATCAAAAGCTTTTAGATGCAATTTATCATTAATATGAATAAAACATTTACATCCAAATATATGAAAATAACCAATATTTGGTTTTCTCCCTTTATATAGCTCATATGGCGTCTTCTTGTACTGTTTATGGATAATGCTTCGATTTTGCGTGTAGCAAGCAGTGTTGATAGCTTCCGCCCAATATCGTTTCGGGAGACCGGCAGCACTAATCATCACTCGTGCGGCTTCTTTGAGCGTCCGATTTCTTCTTTCAGCAACACCGTTTTGTTGCGGTGTTCTTGCGGCAGATAATTGATGAGAAATTCCATGTGAATTGCAAAAAGCTTGTATAACTCCATTCACGAACTCGGTTCCACGATCCGTTCGTATTTTTGATATTTGTAATTCTTTCTCATTTGGTAGTTGCTTCAACAGCTTCAGTATAACTTGCTCAACTTCATTTTTCTTCTTGAGAAACACGGTCCAAGTGTACCTGGAAAAATCATCAACAACAACGAGTGTATATTTCTTACCACTTACACTTATTGGATCAACAAGTCCAAATAAGTCCATGTGTAGTAAGCTTAGCGGTCTTGACGTTGACTTGTGTGTCTTTGATTTGAATGATGATTTGATTTTCTTTCTGCGTTGGCATGCGTCACACACTTGGTCCTTCTTGAAGATAATATCTGGCAAGCCTTCAACTAAATTCTTCTTTACAAGTTGATTGATAGTCTTGAAGTTTAAGTGGTTGAACTTTCTGTGCCATTCCCAATTAGCTTCATTCGAATTTCTGGCCATGAAGCACACTGAATCTTTGCTTGTACTCCAATCAACAACATACATATTCTTTCGCCTTTTTCAAGAGAGAACAATCTCATTTGTGAGCTCATTTTTTATTAGGCAATTATATTTAGGAAATTTTACAAGATAGCCTTTATCACAAAATTGACTAGTGCTCAACAAATTAAATTTCAATCCTTCAATGAAATAAACATCTTCAATCTTTAATCCATTTTTCTTGATCGTGCCAACTCCTTTTGTAATTCCATAATTTTGATTTCCACCGAATATAACTTTTGGTCCATCGATTTCTTTGAAATTAACTAGATATGATTTATTTCTAGTCATGTGGCGTGAGCAACCACTATCGATGTACCAAACATCCTGCAAAAAAGATTAAGTAATTTAGGTACCCATACTTGCTTGGGTCCTTTACTGTTACTGATTTTTGGTAACCAAACCCACCTAGATCTTATTGAATTAAGATTGGGCGATTTATAACCATTTGAGATTCGATAATCATAACTCACTTTTGAAAACATTTTTGGCAGCGTATTTTGAATTTTTTTTTTTTATATTTTTGGCACCTGGGAAGAGGATTGTTGCTTTGGTCTGTAACAAATATTACATCTATTACACAACCTGTAACACCCCCTAAATTCCATGCTATTTAAAGCCTTAAACATGCAGGTATCTAAACCGAAACATCAAACACAGCGAAAGACTGAAAGAGAAATATATAAACAAACTAGAAGTAAGGGGTGCTATGCCACGCTCACCCAGGGGTGAACGCACAGGCAAACATCTGCATTGCTCAAATCCCAAGGAGGAGCTACACTAGCTGGCACTAGACGCGCACTCGTCTAAACATCACTTGAAAGAACACATAAAATATGGGACGACGCCCGGTCAGCGAATAATGCCGGTAACCCACCAATACATGTGAAATATCATACATAGATAAGATATAAGTTTGTAAATCCATTTTCGAAATGGAATACATATATATAAGTACAAAACCAAGAGTAATAGTCAACACAAGACTCAAACACTCTCAACAAGAACACGGGAACACATCCCAAGACCACAAAGGACAACAAAAACTTAAAAGAACAAGGATACGACCAATGGCAACACATGCCTTTGTGACTACACACGTCGCAAGAAGAAAACTCACAACAACGGCTACACAAGCCCTCGTGACAACACCCATCACGTCACGAGTTGATATGCCTTCCTTATGCCCGGTTCCAACCTTATGGCTACCCCAATCTTATGTCTAGTTCCATCCTTGACCTCCAGGACCCCTGTACACCAAGTCCAACCTTATTCCCCCGGGAACCGTCGTTCCCCCTCCAACAGTCCCTCCAACAGAACCACCGATTTCATAGTACACGAGGGTACCGATCACACACGGCAACACATGCCCTGGATAACACATGTTATCCTAGAAATAAACACGTGAGCCTTACACAAAGGCCACAAACTCCATAATCGCGTCATGGCCACCATGAGGACCACTGCCGTACCTTGGTGATTAAGGCCCCATAAATCGAAATCGGGCAATCCAGGTACAGCCACACACACATCACACCTCCACAGGAATCAATCAACGGATCACAACGAAGATATGAAACCATACTCAATCAAGGAGTGGATCACAGTCCAACAACGATGAATAACACAAGTAATCATCAACAATAGGAAGGTACAAACAACACACATGCTAGCATTTAAACATTTTGCTTGACTTTTAAGCTACACAAGAAAGGATTTTTGGTATGAATTTTCTATTCTTAATTTCAAAGAATACTTCGGAAATTTAGAGGGTTCTCAAAGGAAGGGTTGAAAGAATATCCAAGTGCAAGGATTATAGAGTTAACCCAAGCATAAATCATTCCAAAGATACATAACTAACTTCACAACGAAACTTACCCGCAAAAACTAAGGGAATCATCTATCAAGAAGAGCTTACACTTAACTCCAAAAGAATCATTACCAAAGAAAACATGACAAGGATAGCCAAGAAACTTCAAGTAAGCAAGGAAGAAACACAAGACAACACTCAAGGCAACAAGGAACAAGATGCGCACAAAAGACAAGGGTAGGCTAGGAAAGGATTACCTGCTAGCTCCTCCTCCACAAAACCCTCGGACTCTGCCTGCGAACGCCCCATCACGAAGACTCTCCCTGATAGTCTGGCTCCACTTGCTCCACGACCCGAGCTACTTCCCGCTGCTCCTCTGACTCCTGGGGTGGTAGCAACGCCCTCTGATTGGCTTGATGGGGACACTCCGCGACCTTGTGACCACGATCTCCGCAACAAAAGCATCGTAACACGAAGCCGTTGCAACTTTGACCGGCATGCACCTTCCCACATCGATGACAAGGAGATGTCTTGGCTTGATATCCTTGCTCCATCCGGTTAGGTCCTTGGGTTGAAGATGACACATTCTTAGCTTGAAAACTCGGTCGGGGCTTCTTGAAGGTGGAAGAACCTCTACTCTCGGTCCTCTTTCTTGCTAGCTCATAAGATCCTCGCTGAAGCTGCTGAACACGGTACAGATTCGCTGCACTCACATAAGCATCCTCAAGAGAACTCGGCCTACTCACAGTCAAAGCTTTTTGTGCCGCATAATTCAAGCCGGCAAGGAATTTCTCGACCTTAGCGAGCTCTGTAGGCACTAGCATCCGAGCAAAACGTGCCAACTTCCAAAACTTCTTGTGGTATTCGACCACAGACAGAGATCCTTGCTGCAGATGGAGAAACTCTTCGTACATGGCGGCTCGCACGTGTGCCGGGTAAAACCTCTCGCGCATCCTATCCTTAAGCGCGGACCAATCGAACTCAGGTTCTTCAAGGTAGGCCGGACCCTCATCAATCCACCACAGATCAGCCTCATGACAAAAGTAGAACGTTGCCAATTCTTGTAACACCCCGAAATTTTGGAACTTTTAAAACTTATATAATAAAGATAAATCCTCGTTAAATCCCAAAATATAACATAAGAGTATGGGGTGCTATGCCACACTTGAGCTAGAGAACACAGGTGCACAGGCTAACTAACTAAAATCCTCAATGATGTCAATACATAAGTAAGGCACGCAGGCCGAAAGGGAAACTAGCTACTCTACGCTCCAAATATATAGCGCGCTCCAGTGTCTACTCATCTGTGCCTGAAAGCCAAATATATCTGTTCAGCAAGAGATGCTGGTAACCCACTCCAACACGTTGAAATACAATATAGGTATATATATAGTTATAGATATAGGAAAATCATTTTGAAGCAAGAAGATATATATGTTTAGGAGACTCTAGCTTTCTAAAACCAGGAATAGACTCAACAAGTAGGGATAAGCACATCAAACAGTAATAGATAATTAAGTAGAGATAACAGCATAGGGAATACGCATCAAAGGTCACAGTTCATTTTTCAATTCCATCATATCATCATTCAATCATCACTCATAGCACATAATCGTTGATGGCGCCATGGGACCAATCGCATGCCCCGAACATGAGGCTTAATGCTTATAGCATTAACACGGCCCCGCAACACCCTACCTCAGTACCGTGGTATGAGGGGGGTTGATCGCAACCAACCCTTTATGAACCGCTGACGAACTCAACGTCGGACCACGATCCAGCTCAACGCTGACGCACCCAGTCGGTTGACCGTGATCCCCTTTACAAGGGGGGACTTACGACCCTACACACCGTCGATGCGCACAGTCGGTGGACCATAGCGGATCAAGCCCGGCTTACCGCTGAGCTATACTCAGTCGGTGGGCGAAGATCCTCGGAGACTATGGCCCTACACACCGCTATCCCATCATTCGATGGATCGCAGCCCGCCGTAGCCCTACACACCGCCTGATTACTCAGGTCGGTGGACTACAGCCTTCCTCGGCTTATTGGCCCTACACACCGCCTGGCACGTTCAGTTCGGTGGGTCATAGCACCGAGGCCCATAGTTGGACCGCAGCCCAAGAAGTGTATCAATTTGGCCTTACCCACTTCTGAGCCTTAGCTCAGGAACAATCCATTGGCCTTCAGCCACTTCTGAACCTTTAGTCCGGGAACAATCCATTCGGTCTTCAACCGACTTCCGAACCTTAGTCCGGGAACCATCCATTCGGTCTTCAACCGACTTCCGAACCTTAGTCCGGGAACCACCCAATTGGCCTATAACCAAAACGGGGTATCATGCAACACATAACACATAGGAGCACGTAGTAGCACATTGGGAGGGGAAAGACATATAAATAAACTTACGTGTGATCATTCACATACTAAGAATAGTCCTAAGGGTTCATACAACTTCCACCTAGGTCAACGGGTTACCAATTCAACTAGCATGCAATCCCTAAAACTCATCTAACCTACGAATGGTACCCGAAACATCAAACTAGACTCAAGCACGACAAACGGGGTGCGTTGGGACACCATGGGGAGCGGGGAACATCAAACGGGGAGGTCAAAGACCCGGGGTGGGGTACGGACCAGCGGGTAGCCGGTGGGTGGGGGTCACCCGCCGGAGGGCACTGTTCCGGGCAGCGGGTTGCCTGCGGGCAGTCGGCTGCCCGCTGCCGGGCAGTGCCCCTTTGGGCAGCGGGTAGGTGGTGGGTTCCCCTACCCCCACCTACCCCCCACTGACTCTTTTATCAAATATTTGTCCCGGGAACCATCGTTGAAACCGGAACCATGCTTAGACACTTTTAAACGCAATTAACGACACCGCGTAAGCAATTAATGGATCAATAACAAGAATCACGTAGGACTTATCCTATGACGACTTCTAAATATGGATAACACCCGAACATGCGAATTCCCACCCAAATATAAATCAAAAACATCACAATACAAATTCCCAATCCAACCTAGGGCTCTAATCCCACCCAAATCATCAAGAACATATTTTATCTTAAACATCAATAAATATCAAGATTAGTTAAGAATCATCATATCAAAATAAAGAACTTCTTTTCAACATCAAGATCATCAAGATTATCAAGAAAGCATATAAATCATCTTATCAGCCATCAAGAACATAACACAAATATCGTAGAAGAATTCATCAAGACACGAGAATATAGAGGGAGGCCAAGGAAGGAGATTATAGCGAAGAAAATAGGTTTCGTTGAGACATGGGTTACCTCTTAGCCTTAATTAATTTCCTTGGCTATGAAGGGTCTTTCTTTAAGCTTTCCTCTTTCTTGATTTCTCCTAAGGGGATTCTTAGAGCTTCTTGTGTGGTGAGAGATTGTTGTGGTGTAAGATCTAAGTGCCACCTATGATCCTATATATATATATATATATATATATATATATATATATATATATATTCCTAAGAGTCTTAATTGGGGTCTAAATATTATGGGCTTGCTATTTCTATTCCTTATAGGACTAAGGAGTTGGTTATAGGGATGTGGGCCCATGGACTATGGTGGACCTTTCTTAGTTGATTAATGGGTTTTTAATTCTTTTTTTAGGGTAAGTGATTAAATATTTAGTTAGGGTTAGGGGTCGTAACACGGGGTGTTACAGTTCTACCCTTCTCTCCTCAGGACAACCCACAACTGCGAAAATCTTGTCGAACACTCTTATCTATTCTTCCAAAACCACCGGGTCTTCTTCACCCGCGAAGGTCGGCGGTCTGTGACCCGACACCAAGCGACCCATATCCCGGTGCCCAACAGGCTGAGGTGGTGGCACGGGGTGGTTGTTGTTCAACAAGGCCTCACTAAGCGTCTGCATCATCTGCGTCAACTGTTCGAGGTTCTGAGCGAGCTGCTCATTCGTCAGGGTCTCCGGGGTGTGCGCTCGGGGACGAGGAGGCATCGCAAACTTCTACAACAACAACACGGTTACCAAGAAGATAACAAACAAGCAAATAACAGAAAACAACACTCAACGGTAGCCTAGCTCCAACTACTCCACGACCCAAACTACTTCCCGATGCTCCTCCGGCTCCCGGGGGTGGCGGCAACGCTCTCTGACCGGCTAGCTGGGGACACTCCACGACTTTGTGACCACGTTCTCCGCATCGGTAGCACCGGAACGCTTGGCCATTGCAATCTTGGTCCGCGTGCACCTTCCCACATCTTTGGCACAGAAACAACTTAGCTTGATCCCGATGCTCCATCCTGTTTGATCCTTGAGATGAAGATGACACATTCTTGGCCTGAAAACCTGGTCGTGGCTTCTTAAAGGTGGAAGGACCTCCGCCCTCAGTCCTCTTCCTAGCTAGCTCATACGATCCTCTCTGAAGCTGCTGAACGCGATACAGATCGGCGGCACTCACGTAAGCGTCCTTAAGAGAACTCGACCTACTCACAGTCAAAGTTTTTCGCGCCTCATAGTTCAAATCAGCCACGAATTTCTTGACTTTAGCAAGCTCCGCAGGCACGAGCATCCTAGCAAAATGTGCCAACTCTAAGAACTTCTTGTGGTATTCGACCATAGACAGGGATCCTTGCTGCAGGTGGAGAAACTCTTCATACATGGTGACTCGCACATGTGCTGGGTAAAACCTCTCGCGCATTCTGTCCTTAAGCGCGGACCAGTCAAACTCAGGTTCTTCAAGGTAAGCCGGACCCTCATGGATCCACCACAAATCCGCTTCATGGCAAAAGTAAAACGTTGCCAACTCCACTCTTCTCTCTTCGAGGCAACCTACAACTGCGAAGATCTTGCCGAACACCCTTAACCATTCTTCCAAGACCACCGAGTCTTCCTCACCGGCGAAGGTTGGCGGCCTATGACCCGACACCAAGCGACCTATATCACGATGCCCAGTAGGTTGAGGAGGCGGCACAGCGTGGTTGTTGTTCAGCAAGGCTTCACTAAGCGTCTGCATAGTCTGTGTCAGCTGGTGGAGATTCTGAGCAAGCTGCTCATTTGTTGGGGTCTCCGGGGTGCGTGCTCGGGGACGAGGAGGCATCGCAAACTTCTACAACAACAACACGGTTACCAAAAGATAGCAAACAAGCAAAGAACAGAAAGCAACACTCAGCTCACCGCGCAACCTAGAGTCCCAAGCCTAACACTTAGGTTCTTAAGGTCGCTTAAAGGTCTCAAACCACACTTAGCCACTTAGAAAGTCTAGACTTAATCCTTCGGAGGCTCAAAACTTGGCTCTGATACCAACTGTAACACCCCCTAAAAACATGCTTTATAAAAGCCTTAAAACATGCAGATAACGGAACTAAACAATAATCACAGCGGAAGACTGAAAGATAGATAGATAGATAAAATCTGGAACACGGGGTGCTATGCCACGTTCACCATAAGGATGAACGCACATGCAACATCTGCAATGTTTACATCTAATCCCATAGTTTCAAAGTTCTACTTCTAAACTGGCACACAGGCCACAAAACGAGAGGGGAAAGCTATACTAGCAAGTACTAGACCGCACACTCGCCTAGACATCACCTGAAAGAACACAATAAAACATGGGACGACGCCCGGTCAGCGAATAATGCTGGTAACCCACCAATACATGTGAAATAACATACATAAGTAAGATATAAGTTGTAAAGCCATTTTCGAAACGGAATACATATATATAAGTGTAAAACCAAGAGTAAAAGCCAACATAAGACTCAAAACTCTCAACAAAAACACGGGAACATATCCCCAAAACCACAAGGAACAACACGACTCACAAGAAGTCTTAAGGTATGATCTATCATCACACAATAGATCAAAACCCGACATGCACAACGCAAAGGAATAGGACACACCCAACGGCAACACATGCCTTTGTGACTACACACGTCACAAGAGAATAACTCACAACAACGGCTACACAAGCCCTCGTGACATCACCCATCACGAGTTGATATGCCTTCCTTATGCCTGGTTCCAACCTTATGGCTACCCCCAACCTTATTTCTTATTCCAACCATTACCTCTAGGACCCCTGTACAACCAAGTCCAACCTTTTCACTCCGAGGAGCGTCGTCCCCATCCGCCGACAAACCGCCAACAAAACCACCAATTCATAGTACACGAGGGTAACGATCACACACACGGCAACACATGCCTCCCAAGAAATACGTGAACCTTACACAAAGGTCACAACTCCATAATCACGTCACGGCCACGACGAGGACCGCTGCCGTACCTTGGTGATTAAGGCCCCATAAAACGAAATCGTGCAATCCAGGTACAACCACACACACATCACACCTCAACATGAATCAATCAATGGATCACAATGAATATATGAAACCAAACTCAATCATGGAATGGATCACAGTCCAACAACAACAATGATGAATAACACAAGTTATCATCAACCAATCGGAAGGTACAAACAACACACATGCTAGCATTTAGACACCAAACTAGCATGCTTATAAAACGGGTAAACCAAAGATAGTTTCGAGGAACACACAAGACTCATCTCGGTTCAACGAAACACAGTGTTGAACACTTAGCACGATTCAAGACACCAAATACCTACATGGCTTCCAACCATATAGTTCTAGACATACGAAACATCAAGAAGACACTCAAATAGTTCCACAAAAGAACATCGGGAAGTGAAAAGACCAAATACCGAGTCAAACGAATCACGGGAAACAAATCCCTAACAATATCACAACACGTACCCGCAGGTATGCCCACGGGTAGGCCTCTACCCGTGGTACCGCCTGCGGGTACAGGTCACCTGAAATGTGTACCCCGCGGGTGGGCAGCGGGTTGCCGTTCCGCCATCGGGTACACCCCTGTACCACAAATAATCCCTTCGGGGATTTTCAACTCCAAGCTCAAATTCAAGTCCAAAACATGCCAAATCTCACCCAATACAACAAAATGAATTGAATCAAAGGAAATGACAAGCAATGGCACAAATGAACCCTAAACACAAACTCTAGATATGCATTTTCACAAGACAATGCATAAACACTCACATTTCATAGCAAAATCACAAGTAGAATCCAAGAAATCACATATAGGTAAGCAAAATAGATTTTGTAGAGCATGGGTTACCTCTCGTAGACTAAAGACTTCACTTTACACCTCAACAAGCTCCTCACAAGGCTCACCTTCCAAACGCATTTCAAGAATGAACCAAAAGGTCATAAAGATCCTACCTTTAAGAAAAGACACCTAAGATGAAACCAAAAACACAAGATGAACTTAAATCTTACCCTCCTAGATGCCCAAATATGTGAAAGGTTGAATCTTGGAAGCAACTCTTGAAGTTTTGGCAAGGCTCCAACTTGGCTTGGAAGAAAAGCTACCCACCTTTTTAGAGAGAAGGTGGAGCTGGATTTTTAGAAAGTGTAAGGAAAGAATGAAGATGGTCTACAAGGTTAAGTTACAATACTAACACCAAGTGAAAGGTCAAGAATGCTCTTACTAACATTAGGAAGTGTAAGGAACAAGGGAACTCCTTACAAGGCTCAAGGTATAACTTTGAGTTTGGGGTTGACTAGTCATTTACTAGTCCCCAAGTATTGAATTTTCAGGATTTTAGGAATTAATTCACCAATTCAAATAGGATTAATTACTCAATTAATCCATTAATTGAATGTGGATTTCGGGGTGTCACATCCTCTCCCCCTTCAAAGAAGCTTCGTCCCCGAAGCTTGGGTACGACGAATTAAAGCAAACAGTGATAGGAAACAACATTGTGACAAGAGGTTCAAGAATGAGCTCTTTTGGTCTAAACTCAAAAGATTTCACAAGAATTTTAAAGCAAGAAAGAAGGCATTTCAAATCAAAGATTAACAAGAGTTTAACAAATGGATGTTTTGGAGCATCACAAACTCTAGCCTTAACACAAACACCAACTTCTAGCCAACCACTAAGAACTAAACAACCAACACAAAGCACCAACTACTACTAAGCTAACTAAACAACAAATCAACAAGCAAAAAAAAACACAAAAGCAAACAACAAACAACCAACGACGGCAACAACGACTAAGGAGATACAACTACTAAGAAAAAGGCGAACAAGGTAGCCACAGCTTCACTCTAGAAGGATTAGCTCTCCGACTCCTCGGGGTGTCACATGTGTGGTAATTAGTGTTATACCAATGCTCAGCTAAATGTAGCCACTTACTCCACGCCTTGGGCTTGTGAAAGACCATACACCTCAAGTAAGTTTCCAGGCACCTATTGACCCCCTCTGTCTGACCATCAGATTGAGGATGATAGGCTATTGACATGCTCAGTTTCACCTGCAACTATTTGAATAAGGATTGCCAAAGCTTGCTTAGAAAGACTTTGTACCTATCACTTACAATATCCTGAGGGATCCCATGGAGTTTATAGACATGTTCCATGAAAACCTCAGCTACCTTCTCAACTGTATAGGGGTGTGATAGTGCTAGGAAGTGACTGTACTTGGTGAGCCTATCTACCACTACCATGATTACCTCTTTCCCATGTGACATGGGTAGACCTTCAACAAAGTCCATAAATATGGTTTGCCATGCCTGTTCTGGAATTTTAAGAGGTTGCAATAACCCTGGATATGCCACATTTTCCTCCTTGCACGATTGGCAAACATCACAAGCCTTGACTGCTCTTATTACCTCACTTTTCATTCCCTTCTAGTATAACAGTTGTTTCAGTCTATGATATGTTACTTGCTGCCCTGAATGACCCCCTATGGGAGAATTGTGCATCTGAACTAGCAGCTTACTTCTCAGACCTCCTGAGCCCCAAACATATAACCTTCCCTTGTATTTGATTAAGCTATCATTGAAAGTAAATTTTGAGCCTGCTTTTGGCACAACCAGCTGCTTAGTTAACACCTTGGTAGCTAGTTCATCCCCTTCTTAGCTTTTAAGGATCTCCTCAATCCACAGTGGTCTAACAGTTGTGATGGCCATTGACTCAGCTTGTTCCTCACCCCTTTTTCTATATAAGGCATTTGCCACAAAATTTTCCTTACCCTTCTTATACTGAATCTCATAGCTCAGTCCAAGAAGTTTGGTGAGGCATTTCTATTGCATGGTAGTGGTTATTTTCTGTTCCAGCAAAAACTGTAGGCTTAGGTGGTCAGTTTTAATGATAAAGTGCCTTCCACACAAATAAGGCCTCCACTTGTCTATTGCAGTGATTATGGACAAGTACTCCTCATAAATGGATAACCCCAAGCGCTTAGGTCCAAAGCCCTTGCAAAAATAAGCCACTAATTTCCCTTCTTGAATAAGAACTGCCCCTATTCCATTATGGCAAGCATCAGCCTCTACCACAAACTCCTTGTTGAAATCAGGCAATGTCAATACTGGAGCTGAGCACGAGGCTTGCTTAAGTTGTTCAAAAGCAGATTCTGACTCCATACTCCACTAGAAGGCATCTTTTTTTAGCATATCAGTGAGTGGTCTACTTATGGTACTATAAGACTTGATAAATCTCTTGTAGTAACTTGTGAGGCCAAGGAATCCCCTTAATTCCTTAATGTTAATTGGTTTTGGCCAAGCCATCACAACAGATAGCTTCTCAGGATCAGTCTGCAACCCCTTTTCAGAGATGATTTGCCCTAAATACTCAACTTCTCCTTTAGCAAATGAGCATTTGCTCAACTTGGCCAACAACTTATTGCACCTCATGATCCTTAAAACCTCCCTCAAGTGCTCCCAATGACTCTCCAAGGAAGGGTTGTATACCAGAATATCATAAAAAAAAAAAGACAATGACAGTCTTCATAATTAATGGCTTAAATACATGGTTCATAAGGGCTTGAAATGTGGCTGGGGCATTGGTCAACCCAAATGGCATTACTTTGAATTCATACAACCCTTGGTGTGTTCTAAAAGATGTTTTGTACTCTTCCCCTTGTTTCATTCTCACATGATGATAACCATCTCTTAGATCCAACTTAGTAAATCCTTGGCATTAGCCAATTCTAAAAACATATCCTCTATAAGTGGTATAGGAAACTTGTTTTTTTATGGTTATGTCATTCAATGCCCTATAATCCACATAGAATCTCCATGAATTGTCTTTCTTTGGGACTAATAGCACAGGTGACGCAAAAGGAGAAGTGCTATGTGAAATAATCCCAGCTATAAGCATCTCTTCCACCATTTTCTCAATTGTGTTCTTCTGCAAAAAGGAATATCTGTAAGGCTTGGAGTGAATAGGTTTGGCCCCTGGGGTTATAGGAATCTCATGATCAAAGGGTCTTTGGGGTGGTAGGGTTTTTGGCTCCTCAAACAACTCCTGAAATTCCTGCAAGATAGTAGCCAACATAGGATGGTTGGATTCTGTCATATCAGAGGTACTGATACCTTGAATTAAGCCTTGCAACAGGTATCGTTGTACCCCTTATTTCCTCCATCTCATGACCTCCTTCTTAGTAGCTTGTTGCAACACAATACTCTTGGTCAATCCTTTTAATAGCACTCTTTCTCTTCCTTGTGGAATGATATTCCTAGAGGTCTAGAATGCAATTGGATTGGGGCATAGGAGTCAATCCAGTCCATTCCTAGGACTATATCACAACCCCCCAACCTAAGGACTCTCAGATCCTTCTAAAAAAACTCTTCTGGATCTGCCACTTCAAGACTCTACATACTGAATCAAAAGCCATCTTTTCACTATTGGTCACTGTAAGCATGAGAGTCTCAGCCTTGTCAAGAACAATCCTTAGTTGATCAAGTACCATAGGGTCTACAAAATTGTGAGTGCTACCACTATCCACCAATATGGTAACATGTTGCTTATTAATAATGCCCAATAACTTAATAGTGTTTAATCCCTCCCCCCAATCACAACATTTAGAGTTACCTCAACCTCTTATGTTTCTGGTGATGTCAGAGGTTCAGAATCCTCATTGTGATCCTCACTAATTTCCTCTACATTTCCCTGGAAATCAGTACCTTCTATGATGTTGAAGGTGGGACTCTTACACTTATGTCCAGGGCTCCAAGGTTCAAAGCACCTATTTTGCTCTCTAAGTTGATCCCTGAACCTATTAATTTCAAGAGTTCTGGCATTAGAGTGGAGGGTATTTGCGGCTGTGGTCCTGGCTGTGTTCTGGGTTGGGGTTTATTTGGCTCATTTTGTCTGGGGTAAAAAGTTCTAGAAACTGGCTGGGTTCTTTGGGCGGTATTTGTTGGTTTTTGGGTAAAATGGGAAGTGGTTTTCTAAGGTTCACTCACCTTAAGCCCCTTCTCAAATTGCCTTGCTAACCAAATTACCTCTTCCAAGTTAGCAGGTCTAGATGTTCTCACAAAACACCTAAGCTGTTGCTTCAATCTCACCACAAAGCTATCTAAGAAATATTGATCAGTCATAGTATGATAAACCTGCAATAACAACCCTTTGTATTCCTCATATTTGTCAGAAAAAATCCATCACATTTCCTCACTGCTTGAAATTAGAAAACTCCTCCATCACATCTACATTACTCTCACAGAATCTCTTGTATACAGCTCTAGCAAACATAGGCCAATAGAACCTGTTGGTCCCGATAGGGTGGTAAAAAGTCTAGAGGGGGGGGGGGGGGTGAATAGGCTTTTTAAACTTTTTCACAATTAATAACACTTTGGTAATTTCAACTCTAAGTAACAAGTAAATAATAAGATATTTAACTTGGATGCACCGCGGAATAATTTAACAAGAAAGAGTTACATAAAAACAGAGAGATATATCACATGCAATATGATGGATATGCTTGGAATGGCTCAAATAATAAGTATGCAAGTTTGTGCCCACATGCACACTGTAACAACCCAAAAGTTTATTTTATAAATCCAATTTTAAGAAATTTCAAAATAGCCATTTACACTCCATAAATATTTTTGCGATCAATTGGTGTTTGAATAAATTATTTTATTCACATTTTAAATTAATTCGACACCAAAAATTATTTTATTCCAAAATCCTAAATTTTTGGGTACTTCGCTTACCAAGTTTTAAATCGAGAAATCAATCTGAGTGAAACCGGGAGAATTCAAAAAGACTTTAAACAAGTGTTCATCGAGAAGAACTCTTTAAGAAAATTCATTTTCAACCACAAACTATTTAAAATAGCATTCCTAGTCTATAGTCCATCTTGCAAGGTGGACCAACAAGGGCATCTCTCCTTGTTTGATCTTTGCTAGAACTACCCAAAATTACCACTTTGCCCTCAACCAATCATTGAGTACCCTTCTAAGGTTTTGAACCCATATAAAAGCAATAGAAAGCCAACCTTTCCTCTTGATTCCATTCTTTGTCTTCCCACCCAAGAGCTCAGCAAGAAAGAAAGAAGAAACATAGTAAGTTCTTAGGCTAATTTTCCTCCATTGCTCATCTAGTTTCTCCTCTTTAGCTTCAAATCTCTGAGGTTCTCCATTTAAGTGTTGTTGTTTAGCTTGTTTGAGACATTTAGGTGGTGGAGGGGGTAGTGGTTGAGTTGGAAAGAAGAAGGAATCCATACAAGAAGAAGAGGCAACATGAGGTATAACCCCATGGACACCCTGTTTGATTTTGGCTCTGTAAAGCCTATGATATTGAATAGAAATGAGTAGAAATTATGAGATTTGTGTGTTTATGCTTGGAAATGATCTACCATTTGTCTTTGAAGTGTTGAGAATATTTTGGATGTTTTGGACATGTTTGGAATAATTTTTGCAGATGAAAATGTCCATCTGGTGCACATACAGTGTGCACCAAATCAGACTAGCGGCTCTAGCCGCGGCCCATCAGGAGGGCCGCCGACTAGAGCCGGGGCCAACCGGGCCTAGGGCACGGCCCCAGGAGATGGTTGTTGCCTAAGCCCGGCCATGTAATGGGACTCATGGGGCGACTCATGAGGAGTCCTGCCCTAGGTCCCTGAGTATCAATCTGAAGAGTTTTTATGCAGTGGTCGGGCCCTTGTGGCTAAGCTACGTGTCGTATCAATCAAAGTGTCACGGGCCCTTGTGGCTCGGTACCTCGGGATTGTCTCGACACACGTTTTGGCGTTGATTTCGTTAAATTTGGATTAAAAATGAGCATGTTATGATGGATTTTGAAGTGGTTTTGTTACACAGTATGAGAATTTGAAGTCCACTGTGAAGAAAAAATATTTTGCCTTGTTGTCTGATGTTATTTTTTGTATTGTGTAGAGAAGCATGATCACTTGAGGATATGATTTATTATGAAAGCATGATTAAATGTGATATTTGATTAATGAGTTTTGAAGTATATTTTGTTGATAGAAATTGTATAGAATTTTGCTATGTTGCAAACCGAGTGTGATATAATATCCTTGAGAATTTTATGGATTATATACATGGATTTGGAGCATGTTTTAGAGTATTTTGCATCTCACATATATCATATTTCAAAAATGCATAAGGGGCCAACGTGCGACCAAGTATTACTTTTAAAAGCCATAAACATGTGGAATATCATTCCTTGATGCATTGAGAAGTTTTAGAGTTGTTGCATGCATGAGATTGATGCAACGTGAGTCTTGAGACATTGAGACTCTATATCGGTGAGGTTTTGGAGGACCCCGTTTGGACTATGTCCTCTCGGATGATTTTATGGACATTGCGGTCCCAGTATATGTAACGTGGCGTATTCTAATGTTACGAGGTTGGAAACTGCTCGCCAGGCTTGGAATCCTGGTTAAGGGGTGTGCACACTAAAAGTTCGATACCTGATTCCACAGAGTTTGAGCATAGAACCAAGAGTGTGGTTCGATAAACGAGCAGAGTATTAGGTCGGCTAGACGTCGTGCCCATATAGGTTCATTCACACTATGATGAAGTTCCTACCTTGTCTATTTAAAGAGAAAGTATTAGTCTTGAGACTCTGAAAGAGAAAGAACGAGACATTGCGACTCTAAGAAAGAAAATAGTGAGTCATTGCGACTCTAAAGAATGAAAGAAAGAAAGCAAGTCATTTATGACTCAATGAGACTTCCACAGAAAGTACTATATTTTTACAATGAGTGTATGAGTATATTTATAGTATTGCACTAGATTCCATATGAGTATAGTATTGCAAATGATTGCATATGAGTATAGTATTGCACATGATTGCATATGAGTATAGTATTGCCCATAATTGCATATGAGTATATTTATAGTATTGCACGAGATTGCATTTTAGTATAGTATTGCACATGACTGCATATGAGTAGTATTGCACATGATTGCATATGAGTATATTTATAGTATTGCACGAGATTGCATATGAGTATAGTATTGCACGAGATTGCATTTGAGTAGAGTATCGCATGAGAATGCATAATGAGAATGTTGATTTAATATTGTTTATCGAGCCTGATTATTTAGTTACATTTGAAGCCTTGTATATCCAGTTTATGTGATGAGAACTTGAGAGCATGAGAATAGCTGTTGTATGGTTTATTAGCATGATACTACTATTGATATTATAGGTTGCAAGCATCTAGAAAGTTTGTGATATGACTAAATCTGTCTATGAGATGAGTTTGTTGTATACGAATGTTATCAATGTTTTTCCAAAGTATATTCTAAAGTACTTTACAGGGTTGAGTGTGGTTATACTTAGTTTCGTGCTAACGAGTGTTTTCTTATTTGTCTATGTGTTACTTGTAAAACCCCTTTCAGGTGGGCCTAGCAGTGAGAAGTGATCGAGTTAGACTAGTCTTTTAGTTTGAGATGTCTAAACTCTTATGTTTTACTGATGACTTTATTATCCGGATTCTAGACTTATGATATTTTGTTGACGTTTGATGATGTAGACTTTTAGGGTGACTTTGTCCCCCTTATGACTTTCAGTAATTAATATGCATGTTAGATATTTATTTTATTTCAAGTTCTACCCTTAGCCTGTGCAATCACCACGGTGTGGTGGTTGTGGCGGTGACATTCCCACTAGTTATCTTTTTAGTTGTTTATCCGCTGCTTAGCTTATGATAATTGTGTTTTAGATTTGTAATTAAGAGTTAGAAAAATTGGGGTGTTACAAATTGGTATCTAAGCGGTACGAACCGGGGCGGGAGAATTAGGAAGTTTGATTCTTAGGATTGAGTATGAGAACTCTAAGTTGGAAGCCTAGGAAAGACCGAATAAGAAATGGTCTCTAAGTTGAAATCCTAAGTAGGATGAGTTAAGAAGATGAACTGGAGTGAAATCCTATGAAGGATAAGATTAGGTAAAGAACCCTAAGTGATGAATTAAGACGAGAAAGCTCGAGTTCAGTGGTTAAGTGTGAGATTCGGTGATTAGAAAGCTCTAAGTATCAAATAGGGACGCAGTGAAGTCGTGGGTTTCCTTGCCTTATTGTTAATTGCTTATGTATTTACCAATGTGCTTGTTATGCTTTTGTTATCTGTTGTAAGCAAGGTAGAGAAGTTAAAAGTGAGAAGTTGAAAGAGAAAAACCAAGAGTTTGAAAGTTAAAAGCATAGAAGAGAAGTTTGTCTTTGTTAAGTTGTTAAAGTAGATGAGAAGAGATGCTTTTGTTTGTTTTGTGTGTCTTGCTTGTTGTGAGCTTTGCCTTAGGGATAGAAAAGTTAGACATAGTTAACTCTTAGGAACTCTAACCTCGTTTCCTTTCTTTTGCGTTCAAGGGTGATGAAATGCCACTGAGACGGCTCTATGGGGATGATTCACCTCCTAGTAGCAAGTGCACCCCTGGCTTGTCAATTCAAGGGGGAATTAAAAAGAAGCAGAACTGGTCTGGGCGAAGGAAGGAGATTGTCAAGGATCAACGCAACCAGCCACCCCATGGGTTGATCGAAGAAGGAAGTGCACAAGGGAGAGTACTTACCACCCGTTTGGATTCCTTCGTGCCAGTGGAACTAGTCACGGGGACGTTTCTGGTGAATCACGCACCTGCAGTAGTGCTTTTCGACTCTGGAGCTACCAATTCTTTTATATCCTCGGTGATGGTGGACGAGGTTGGATGGAAACCTACCAGCCAAAGGGAGATGAGTATCCAGTTAGCCTCAGGGAGATTTCTTGATTGCAAAGGCATCTTAGAAGGCTTGCCCGTGGAGATATCGGGAGTAACCTTTCCCGGGGACTTCATTAAAATAGAATTGGAGGGTATGGATGTAATCTTAGGGATAGAATGGTTAGGCAAGCACAAGGCCAAGATCTTATGTGAGGAACGGAAGGTGATAACGAGATGACCAAAGGGAAAGTACGTATCATACAAAGGCAATCCGGAACCAACAGGCATGAGGGTGGTGTCCATGACTAAGATGAGGAAGTATGTCAAAAATGGGCACGAAGTTTACCTATGTACCCTCCAGGATTTGAATGCTAAAGACGAAAGCTTGGAAAAGATTGCTGTAGTAAGGGAGTTCCCATATGTCTTTCCCGAGGAAATACTAGGACTACCCCCAGTAAGAGAAGTGGAGTTTTCAGTTGCTTGCAACCAGGCACCGCACCCATATCCAAGGTCTCCTACCGTATGGCACTCGCGAAAATGGCCGAGCTCAAGGGACAGCTACAGGAATTGCTAGAGAAGGGTTACATTAGACCGAGTGTGTCACATTGGGTAGCTCCTGTTTTATTTGTGAAAAAGAAAGATGGGAGTATGCGTTTGTGTATAGACTATAGGGAGTTGAACCAGGTCACAATAAAGAATAGGTACCCGTTACCACGGATTGATGATTTATTTGATCAGTTGAAGGGAGCGGGAGTTTTCTCCAAGATAGATTTGAGGTCAGGGTACCATCAGTTGAGGGTGATAGACAAGGATATCCAGAATACGGCTTTTCGTACGAGGTACGGGCATTATGAGTTCAATCTGATGCTGTTTGGTTTGACTAATGCGCCAGCTATCTTCATGGACTTAATTAATAGGGTATTCCGACCGTATCTGGACGAGTTTGTGGTAGTCTTCATTGACGACATCTTGATTTATTCAAAAGGGACGGACGACCACGAGAAACATTTGAGGACAGTACTACAGGTACTAAGGGACCACCAGTTGTACGCCAAGGTATCAAAATGTGAATTTTGGAGGGACAATGTAGCTTTCTTGGGACATATTATCACCAAAGCTGGAGTTACAGTATACCCATCCAAGATTAAGGGGGTAACTGTAACACCCCCCAAAACATGCTATATAAAAAGCCTTAACACATGCAGATATCACAACAAAACACTAGCACAGCGGAAGACTAAAAGATAACTGGATACACATAAATCAAAGTCATGGGGTGTTATGCCACGTTCACCAACAAAGATGAACGCTACGGCAAAATCTGCATGGTTCACAACTATCCCAAATCTCACAAGTCCAGAACTAGGTTGGCACATAGGCCATAAAACAAACGGAAGGAGTTATGTTATCGGGTACTAGACAGCGCTCTCGCCTAGACATCACTTGAAAGAACACAATAAAACATGGAATGACGCCCGGTCAGCGAATAATGCTGGTAACCCACCAATACCTGTTAAGTATCATACATAGATAGGATATATATACAAAATCATTTCGAAACGGAATACATATATATAAGTGCAAAACCAAGAGTAAAAGCCAACATAAGACTCAACACTCTCAACAATCAACACGGGAACACATCCCAAGACCACAAGAGCAACACGACTCACAAAAGAGTCAAGGCATGATATATCATCACCCAATAGATCAAAACCCGACAAGTACAACGCAAAAGAATAAGACTCACACAACCGGCAACACATGCCAAGGCATCACATGCCTTTGTGACTACACACGTCATAAGAGAAGAACTCACAACACCGGCTACAATAGCCCTCGTGACATCACCCATCACGAGTTGATATGCCTGCCTTATGCCCGGTTCCAACATTATGGCTACCCCCAACCTTGTTTCTTCTTTTCAACCATTACCTCCAGAACCCCTGTACTTCTTAGTCCAACCTTTTTCCTCCTGGGACCGTCGTCCCCCACCAACGACCACCAACGAGGCCACCAATTTCATAGTACACAAGGTACCGTACACACACACGGCGACACACGCCTTCCCAAGAAAATACGTGAACCTGACACACAGGTCACAACTCCATAATCACGTCACGGCTACCACGAGGACCGCTGCAATACCTTGGTGACTAGTGTCCCATAGCACTAATCGTGCAATCCAGGTAAAGCCACACACGCATCACACTTCAACAGGAATCAATCAACGAATCACAACGAAGATATGAAACATACTCAATCAAGGAATGGGTCATAGCCCAACAACAACAACGATGAATAACACAAGTTATCATCAACCAATCGGAAGGTACAAATAACACACACGCTAGCGTTTAGACACCGAACTAGCATGCCCATCAAACGGATAAACCAAAGGTAGTTCCGAGGAACACACGAGACACATCACGGTTCAATGAAACACAATGTTGAACACTTAGCACGATTCAAGACACCAAAGTCCTACATGGATACCTACCACAGAGTTCTAGACATACGAAACATCAAGGAGACACACAAATAGTTCCACAAAAGAACATCGGGAAGTCCAAAGACCAAATACCGAGTCAAAAGAATCACGGGGAACAAATCCCATTGCAACACCAAAATGTTCCCCGCGGGTAGGCCCCTACCCGTGGTTCCACCCGCGGGTACACCACCCACAAGCCACGTTCCCCACGGGTGGGCGGCAGGTAGGGCTCTGCCCATCGTTCCGCCCGCGGGTACATTCCTGTGTCCAAAATAATCCCTTCGGGGATTTTCAACTCCAAACTCAAATTCAAGTCCAAAACATGCCAAATCTCACCCAATACAACAAAATGACTGGAATCATAGGAAATGCCAAGCAATGGCACAAAAGAACCGTAAACACAAGCTTTAGATATGCATTTTCACAAGACAAATGCATAAACACGCACATTTCATAGCAAAACACAAGTAAAATCCAAGAAATCACATATAGGTAAGAAGAATAGATTTTGTAGAGCATGGGTTACCTCTTGTAGACTAAAAGACTTCACTTTACACCTTAACAAGTTCCTCACAAGGCTCACTTTCCAAACCGACTTCAAGAACAAACCAAAAGATCATAAAGATCCTACCTTTAAGAAAAGACACCTAAGGTGAAACCAAAAACACAAGATAGACTTAGATCTTACCCTCCTAGATGCCCAAATAGGTGAAAGGTTGAATCTTAGAAGCAACTTTTGAAGTCTTGGCAAGGTCTCAACTTGGCTTGGAGGAAAAGCTACTCACCTTTTTAGAGAGAGGGTAGAGCTAATATTTTAGAAAGTATAAGGGATAGAATGAAGATGTCTACTAGGTTAGGTTACAATACTAACACTAGGTAAAAGGTCAAGAATGCCTTTACTAACATTAGAAAGTGTAAGGAACAAGGGAACTCCCTTCAAAGCTCAAGGTACAACTTGACTTTGGAGTTGACTAGTCGAATACTAGTCCTCAAGTATTAAATTTCAGGATTTTAGGAATTAATTCCTCAATTGAAATAGGATTAATTACTCAATTAATCCATTAATTGAATTTGGATTTTTGGGGTGTCACAGTAACGGAATGGCCAGTACCTAAGTTAGTCACGAAGGTGTGGAGTTTCTTGGGTTTATGTAACACCCCGTGTTACGGCCTTCAATCCCTGATTAATTATTTAATTAATCCCGTTAATAATAATTAAATATGATTTAATTCGGTTAGGTTTCCCTTTAATTAATTAATAAAGGCCCACCATGAACCGTGGACCCTTGCCTAAATTAGAGTCTTAAGCCTACTAGGAATAAAGAAAGTAAACCTTTTACTATTCAGATTATGATTAGGATTCTCTTTAATTAATATGGTCCACTATGGACCATGGACCCTTATCCCTAAAACAAGCCCTTAGTCCTATAAGGAATAGAATTAGTAAACCCATACCATTCAGGCCCTAATTAGGCGTCTTAAATATATAAATAGGGATATAGGAGGCACCTAGATCTTTCACCACAATAATCTCTCACCACACAAGAAGTTCCAAGAACCCCCTTAGGAAAAATCAAGAAAGAAGAAAGCTTAAAGAAAGACCCTTTATAGCCAAGGAATTAATTAAGGCTAAGAGGTAACCCATGTCTCAACAAAACCTATTTTCATAGCTATGATTCCCCCTTAGGATTCCCCACATTATTGTGTGTTGATGATCCGTTATATTGATAATTGGTGTTATGATTCCATTGATGTTCTTAATGATCTTGATGATAAGAGATTCTTGAGGATTATATGGTGTTCTTGATGTCCTTGATGATTATATGTTGTTCTTGGTATTCGTATGATGATCTTGAGGTTTATGTGATATTCCTACCGAATCTTGATATTAAAAGATGAATTGTGTCCTTGTTGATTTAAAAGGGATTAGAACCCTAGGCTGCATCGTGAAACTCGTGTGGTATTATTCTTGGTGTATTGGGCGGGAATTCACATGTTTGGGTGTTAATTATGTTTAGAAAAGCATGATAGGATATGTGACGCATGTTTCTTGATTGTGATCCGTTAATTGTCTACGTATCGTTGTCGATTGCGTTTGAAAGTGCCTAAGCATGGTTCCGGGTTCCACAAAGGATCCCTGGACGTTTTTAGTGAAAAAGAGTCAGTGGGGGGTAGGTGGGGGTAGGGGACCCGCCACCTACCCGCGGCCAAGTTGGGCAGTTCCGGCAGCGGGCAGCCGGCGGGCGGGCAGCTGTCCGCTGGGCACCCGCTGCCCGGAATCACACCACCGGCGGGAAGCCGGCAGGTGAACCCTCACCCACCGGCTACCCGCTGGAAAATACCCCCTTTGGGAGTCCGGCTTCCCCATTTGATGTTCCCCCGACCCCCGTGGTGTCCCAACGGACCCCTCCCATCGTGCCTATGTCTAGTTTGATGTTCGGATACCATTCGTACGTTGAAAGAGTCTTGTATATTGCATGCTAGTTGAATTGGTATCCCGTTGGCCTAGGTGTAAGAAGTATGAACCCCTTAGGACTATTCTTAGTTGTGGATAACCACGCATAGGTTTCGTTATACGATTTCTCCCCCTTCCCAATGTGTTAATGTGGGTTGCATGTGCTTGCTATGTGTTATGTGTGCATGATACCCCAATTTGGTTGCGATCAAATTGGTTATACGGGCAGTCAGAGGGGTTGAGAACCATACTGACTGTTAACCAGGCCGGTTGCGATCGGTCAGGTATATAAATATTATATAGGGCTGCGGTCCACCGTTTGGTTGCGATCAAACGTTCGACATGAGCTGCGGTTCATTTTCCTAGCTGCGGTCAGATGACATACTCTTGGGCTGCGGTCCACTATTTGGTTGCAATCAAACTATGATGAGCTGCGGTTCATCGGTCGGTTGCGATCGACCCCTCCGTGTTGCGATACGGGGCAGGGTACTGTGGGGCCGTGTCAGAGCTATATGCGCTGACCCTCATGTATGGGCATGCGATTGGTCCTGTGGCGCCAACAAAGTGTTCTTATGTGATGAGATATGGATAAGATGTTGTTATGTGTGTTTTGAGAACGTGACTATAGGATTTATGCTAGCAACTGTTTATGCTTGGTCATGCGCTTATCTTTATCAAGGTAACTAGTTAAGCTTTTGAGTTCGGTTAATAGATTCTTTTTGTGTATTTGTTTAGACTTTTGCTAAGTTAGACGAAAACTCAGAGATTCCTAAACCTTCCAAAGTATTCCAACAGAAAATTCTCAACCTCTTGGTTGTATCTTCCTTTACTCTTCGAGAACTTCATCCACTCGTTTCTTCTATGTTTCAGGACGAAACTTCTTTTAAGGGGGATAAAGTGTAACAACCCAAAATTTTATTCTATAAATCCAATTTTAAGAAATTCAAAAATAGTCATTTTCACTCCATTAAAATTTTTTGTGATCAATTGGTGTTTGAATAAATTATTTTAGTCACATTTGAAATTAATTCGACACCAAAACTTATTTTATTCCAAAATCCTAAATTTTCGGGTACTTTGTGTACTAAGTTTTAAATTGAGAAATCAATCTGAGTGAAACCGAGAGAATTCTAAAAGACTTTAAACAAGTGTTCATCTAGAAGAACTCTTTGAGAAAATTCATTTTCAACCCCAAAGTATTTAAAATAACATTCCTAGTTTATGGTCCATGTTGCAAGGTGGGGGCATTTCTCCTTGTCTGATCTTTGCTAGAACTACCCAAAATTACCACTTTGCCCTCAACCAATCATTGAGTATCCTTCTAGGGTTTTGAACCCATATAAAAGCAATAGAAATCCAACCTTTCCTCCTGATTCCATTCTTTGTCTTCCCACCCAAGAGCTCAGCAAGAAAGAAAGAAGAAACACAATAAGTTCTTAGGCTAATTTTCCTCCTTTGCTCATCTAGTTTCTCCTCTTTAGCTTCAAATCTCTGAGGTTCTCCATTTAAGTGTTGTTGTTTGGCTTGCTTGAGACATTTAGGTGGTGAAGGGGGTAGTGGTTGAGTTGGGAGGAAGAAGGAATCCATACAAGAAGAAGAGGCAACATAAGGTATAACCCCATGGACTCCCTCTTTGATTTTGGCTCTGTGAAGCCTATGATATTGAATAGAAATGAGTCAAAATTATGAGATTTTTTTGTGTTTATGCTGGGAAGTGATCTAGCATTTGTCTTTGAGGTGTTGAGAATGTATTGGATGTTTTGGACATGTTTGGAATAATTTTTGCAGATGAAAATGTCCATCTGGTGCAAACACAGTGTGCACCAGATCAGACCAGCGGCTCTAGTCGCGGCCCATCAGGAGGGCCGCTGGCTAGAGTCGGGGCCAAACGGGCCTAGGGCTGTTGCCTAGGCCCGGCCATGTAACGGGACTCATGGGGCAGCTCATGAGGAGTCACGCCCCAGGTCCCTGAGTATCAATCTGAGGAGTTTTTGTGCAGTGGCCGGGCCCTTGTGGCTCAGCTACGTGTCGTTTCGGGCCAGGTGTCACGAACCCTTGTGGCTCGGTACCTCGGGATTGTCTCGACGCACGTTTTGGATTTAATTTCATTGAATTTGGATTAAAAATGAGCATGTTATGATGGATTTTGTAGTGGTTTTGTTACACGGTATGAGAATTTGAAGTCCACTGTGAAGAAGAAATGTTTTGCCTTGTCGTCTGATGTTATTTTTGTATTGAGTAGCGAAGCATGATCACTTGAGGATATGATTTATTATGAAAGCATGACTAAAATGTGATATTTGATTAATGAGTTTTGAAGTATATTTTGTTGATAGAAATTGTATAGAATTTTGCTATGTTGCAAACCGAGTTTGATATGATATCCTTGAGAATTTTATGGATTATATACATGGATTTAGAGCATGTTGTAGAGTATTTTGCATCTCACATATATCATATTTCAAAAATGCATAAGGGGCCAACGTGAGCCCAAGTATTACTTTCAAAAGCCATAAGCATGTGGTATATCATTCTTTGATGCATTGAGAAGTTGTAGAGTTGTTGCATGTATGAGATTGATGCATGAGAGATATATCAATGTATTATCTATATCGGTGAGGTTTTGGAGGACCCCGTTTGGATTATTTCCTCTCGGATGATTTTATGGACATTGCGGTCCCAGTATATGTAACGCGACGTATTCCCACGTTACGAGGTTGGAAACTGCCCGCCAGGCTTGAAATCTTGGTTAAGGGGTGTGCACACTAAAAGTTCGATACCTGATTCCACAGAGTTTGAGCATAGAACCAAGAGAGTGGTTAGGTGGACGAGCAAAGTATTAGTTCGGCTAGACGTTGTGCCCAGATAGGTTTAATCACACTATGATGAAGTTCCTACCTCGTCCATTTAAAGAGAAAGTATGAGTCTTGAGACTCTAAAAGAGAAAGAATGAGTCATTGCGACTCTAAGAAAGAAAGAAGTGAGTCATTGCGACTCTAAAGAAAGAAAGAAAGAAAGAAAGCAAGTCATTTATGACTCAATGAGACCTCCACAGAAAGTACTATATTTTTATAATGAGTGTATGAGTATATTTATAGTGTTGCACGAGATTGCATATGAGTATAGTATTGCGCATAATTGCATATGAGTATAGTATTGCACATAATTGCATATGAGTATAGTATTGCACATGATTGCATATGAGTATATTTATAGTATTGCACGAGATTGCATATGAGTATAGTATTGCACATGATTGCATATGAGTAGTATTGCACATGATTGCATATGAGTATATTTATAGTATTGCACGAGATTTGATATGAGAATAGTATTGCACGAGATTGCATTTGAGTAGAGTATCGCATGAGAATGCATAATGAGAATGTTGATTTAAGATTGTTTATCGAGCCTGATTGTTTAGTTACATTTGAAGCCTTATATATCCAGTTTATGTGATGAGAACTTGAGAGCATGAGAATACCTATTGTATGGTTTATTAGCATGATACTACTGGTAAACATGAGTTGCTTGGTTTATATTTGTTGTGAAGTTTACATGTTGAAGTACCTAAGTTGTTAAGTCTTATGTATCGATGCATGTCTGTTGATATTATTGACAACATGGCCAGCGCAGCAGCAACGAGCATCATGCGACAGAAACAGAGATGAGAAAGACCGGCAGTGAGCTATGGCTACGAGAAGCATCGACGGCGAGCTATGGCTATGACTAGTGTCGACGAGTTGCGGCCAAGAGCAAGAAATCAGCGGCAAACAACATGGATGGCGAAGGCAAAGGTTTCTCCTCTGATTTTAAGTCTCTGGTTCGGACTACTGCAACAAATTAAAAAGTGGCTATTCTCGATATAAGGAAGTTGATAATAAAAATATAGGGACAAATCTCCCAGGTAATGAAAAGGAAAGAAAGAGAAGAAAAAGGGAAAGGGGAAACAGCAGAAAGAGAGAAAGAAACAGAGCAACGGAAAAAAAAAAGAATTGGAAGGAGATAAGAGAATGGAAAGCGGTGTAGTTACAGTACCCTCTCCGTCAAGCACGAAGAACAACCAACATATATATCTAAGGTCTACTAGACACTTCCCATGCAATGTGTGCGCATGTATGGTTTGTGCTGACAAGCCTTTATTGACTTTGTTGCTTTGCCCTCATCATCATCACCACCACCACTACCATCACCACCACCACCACCACCACTACCACCACCACCACCACCATTATTATTATCATTATTATCAGCGGACCAGAGAAGAGTTTGAGATACTTTTTCGAGACACGGACTCCGCGAAATCTCAAGAAAGTGGGGGAATGGATGATGGATAGCATACTAGGGCTGGGCCATATGGACCAGCTCAAGAAAATAACTGGATCAATGAAGCCAAAGAATGACACACAGTACAGAGCAACTCAGATCAAGAGTTTGTCAAGGATTGGGCCTGTAATTCCTGATATAATCATAATTTGATTCATTATTTCTTGTATAATAGAATTAAGTCTTATTATGTAACTAAGACTCCCAATATGAGGCAGTCTAGAATTCTTATTCCTTACTCTAAGCCCAAAATATGTATAAATAAACCCCTCACATAGAGGAAGGGGGGGACTTTCAGCAATCCACGAGCAATACTCATCAATACAACATTCCTATATTTTCGCCATATATTTCTCCTATATTTTCCTATACTCTCGTTACTCTAACGGTAGTGTTGGCCTACCGTTGACTGCCCAAAAGTCATAAAACCAACACTGCTGATTCTTGCTTGAGTCAAATAATGTATCTCCGAAAATTTCCTTCAACTGAGAATGATTTGAGATACATAGCAAATTATTTAAATGAGAAAGAATATGTGTAGATGTACCCACGTGCATCTTCCTTATGATGTCCACATACTTCCAAACTTGTAGTCAACTTAGCAAAACATGTGTTCTCATTTCAGCATGCACTTAACAAGCTCTTGGTCACTGCCTAGAGTTTAATTTTAACACTAGGAAAAAGTTTAATTTAAATAGGACATTGCCTATTTAATTTTAATTTTCCGAAACAAAGGAAAAAGCTCATGTGTATTAAATAGGACACTGCCTAGAGTTTAATTTATGTACTACACTGCCTAGAGTTTAATTTTAATACTAAACTTTGACAAACAATTATTAAAGATTTGCATAAAACATTGACAAACACTACATTGCAGAAAACTGAATGGCAGGGTGAGAATGTGATACTCCATTTATGTATCTATTTATGTGATACTCCAGAAAACAGAATTTTGACAAACACTACAGGGCAATGACCCCAGAAATAATCAAACACTGTGTGATGAGAGCAGACGAGGAATTGGAGAAGTAATCAATGTTCGGAGAGATGTATAAATGTATAAATTACCTTCACAGTTCGAGGGCCTTCGCAGATTCGCCGTAGAGTCGTGGAGCCTTCGCTGGAGAGCAGAGAAGCCGTGGAGCCTTCGTCGGAGAGCAGAGACGCCGTGGAGCCTTCGTCGACCCTTCGGCTATGGGCTGTGGCTGGTCGGAGGGCTGCAGTATGAGAGAGAGTAAGCTATGAGAGAGGGTTGTGGCTGGTCGGACTGTCGAAGGGCTGTGGTATGAGAGAGAGAATAAGGCTGCGATATTCCAAAACCCTTATGGACTTAGGGCTGAGTAAATTGTGCTTTATGAACTCTAGCGACGGATTAAAATTCCGTCGTTATGTTTTATTAAAAGTAAGAGCTGCGATATTAATTAATTTTCCGTTCTTGCTCCTAGCGACGGATAGCGATTCCGTCACTATGAAACCTTTAATAGAAAATTTTGTTAATAACATTAACGACGGATATAATAGTCCGTCGCTATTGAACCCATACGAACGAAGCCTTCTAGTCATCCTAGCGACGGATTTGACAGTCCGTCGTTAGATAGCTACGGATCCATATTTCCGTCGCTATGTAGTCTAACGCCCGTACTAATTCTAGCGACGGATATGAGTATCCGTCGCTAGACTTGAATCACGAATACGTGAACCTTAAAGAATAGCGACGAATGTTTTAGTCCGTCGCTAGTATGTAGCTAGTGTTAGACATACAATAGTCTAACTATATAAACCATAGTATACGAGAAACCTAACCTCGTATGATAGCGGAAGCGTAGCCGTGTTGATCTCCAGCCATAGTTGATGTTCCTGTTGTGTTGCCTCTTAACGGTAGACCGTTAGCCATGTTTTGCCTCAGACCTGACTCAGAACCCTAGATGGTGTATTGGTATCTACTGAGCGGTCTGAGTACCGTAACTGAATGTGCTAACAACAACCATCCTGTATCCCATCAATACAGGATTATATTAGGCACAGAGTTTGGTTGACTAACAACTACTAGTTATTAAGTCCAACCACACCACTTAATAAGCCTAGTCAACTTGCACCACTTAATTAAGGCCCTAATATATAATATCAATATATATTATAAGGGAAAATCTTACAGCTAGTATAATTTCGAAATTAACCCGCGAAAAAACCATCGCCAATCCGTCGCTAATCCGTCACAAAGTTTTGCGCCAAAAATTCCGGCTAATAATAGCTACGTATTTAACGACAACATTGTTCCGTCGTAATAGCCGTCTCCATTCCGTCGCTAATCCGTCGCTAATATCCTATATAACAAGAAAAATAAATTCGGTCACTAAATAGTCGCTAGTCCGTCGTTAAATTAGCTACGGAATACGTCCGTCGCTAGATCCGTAGCTATTTCAGCGTTTTTTTGTAGTGTGTCCTCTTCTCCAGAATGACCTTAGTAGCATTTTAGATTAATTAATAAATTAATCTGAGTCTGCCTCTTGGTATTCCTCTATCAGCTTCTCCATCGTCCCCTTAGCATCTTTAGCTTCATCTTCTTTCAAAAATGTAAAGTATAAAAAGTCTATTCACCCCCCCCCCCCCCCCTCTAGACTTTTTACCACCCTATCGGGACCAACAGAGCCCTTCCCTTAGGCCATTTAGAAATCCCTCATACCACAATGCCACCTTCCCAGTTAGATTCACACATAAAACATGCATAATTTCATCTCTGGGAATCTTAGCTAACATAAAAAACCTTTCACATCTCACCACCCACAATCTAGGGTTTTCATAATAAAAAACAGGAAACTCTTGTTTGTACCTCATTAGATGTTCACCCCCATGGTTGTGGAGCCCTTGCCTAGCATCAAGGTTCGCTCTCCTAGGACCCCAAGGCCTGCCTGCACCCCTGGGATCCATTGGATGGCCAGTCTGGACCTCAGCATGGCCTTCCTCCTCATCAAACACCTCCTGCACCTCATCATGACCTTCCACTACTGGCTCTTTTCCTTGCCTCCTTCCCGGGTTCACACTACACTCCCCAGGACTGGGTTGTTGAGGATGAACCTATCCTTGTACTGAAGGGTGATCCATGGGTAGTGGTGGTGGCCTGTTCAATCTGAGAAACTCCATAATCTCATCTTTCCAACCCACCATATGAGCCTTAAGCTCTTGGAAGGAGTCCTCCAAGTTTTGTTGACCAGAAGTTATCCTAATATTTTCCTCCAAAGCCACAGCTTCTAGTCTGCTCAACCTTTCTTCAACTGATGCTGCAGAGGGGGTTCCCATGATAGGACTCTGATACCAAATGTCACAGACTAGGGTTTTTAACGGAAATGAAGTAAGAAAATCTGGAAATTAAGAGAATAAGAAGAGGTAGAGAAATAGAGAGAATTTGGGAAAAGAAGAAACTAGGGTTTGATTGAATTCCAAAAACATAAAAAACAAGTCTTGACAAAACAACAATTATAAAGACAAGGCTAATACATCCAAAATGACTCTAACAAACTCCGGATTCTCAGCACAGACCACTCCATTCCAGCTAGCTCCAAAATGGTGTCGTCCGAAGTGTATGTTCAACCTCCAAGCTTCAAGCGGCATCGTTCCGTCTTTTATTTAAACCGCCTACAACTACCTCGCATCCTACGACGTCATTTGGTTTATTGATAACGGCCTAGCAACCTCCTGGGTTCGAACGACATCGTGTTAGTCCTTCAACTTCCCATACTTAGCAATTCTGGAGAGTTTCTTCTGATCTCCTTCTTCCAGTGCTCAATTCTTCCTTTCCAACTTCCATGGTCATGCCAGCTTTTTAGATGTTTGTCGCCCCATTCTTGTAAATAAATAAGGTATAAGTGCAATCTTTATAACCAAATCATAATAATCTTACTAACTTATTATCTCTAATGTTCAAACAAACAGAAAAATAAAATAAAATAAAAAACATCTTAAAACTACTTGGCTAGTGGCTACATATTGGGCTGCCGCTATTGTTTAGAATGCAAGTAGAACGACCTGTTAGGGGCAAAAATCAATTTCTCATGCGGTATTGGTGGTGAACGGGTGAATGGTACATGTTTCAAGTTATCTCTACAGATTCAGGGCTTGAAATCATTTGTGCCAATCGTTATACCCTGCACCACGACGCACATAGCATTGTGCGCCCCGCGCCTCCCAAAACGACGTCGTTTTGGTAAGTTATGTATGGAGTTGACGTGATTATGTGTATTTGTTTATACAATTATGTGTATTTATTTATATAATTATGTGTATTTGTTTATAAAATTATGTGTATTCTAGTATAAAATTATGTACATTTTTTAACATGAGATTTTTTTTTAAAAGAAAATTAACCGCCAACACTGGGTAGCGAAATTTTTAAAAAAAAAAATCTGAAACGACGTCGTTTTGCATCAGGGCACACAATGCAATGCGCACCCTGGTGCACGATATAAATTGCCTCATCTGTGCCGTTGAGGAAACATAACGGTTTTACCATGCGGTATACTCAATTAATTATGGAATATTGGGTCCCCCAAAAAATTGAGGCAATGTGCTATTGGGCAATTTGCACACCCTAACATCCGGCCCTAGCGTCTCTACGCCCAACCCTGGGTAAGGGCAAAGGGCAAATTATTCTGTGGACCTAGGTCCACCTTGAAATGTAGATCCGGGTCGAAAGATACACAATTTACATGTCCCTGTATTGTATTTACAAATTCTAAAAACATAGAAACATAATTTATAATCTAGATGTTCACAATTCCAATACTAAAAATATATAATTTAGGACTAGGTAAAACAAAAACTGTAACCACTCTTTTTTTTTTTTTTTAAATCAAGGTGGACATGGTCTGATTAGGAGACAATATCTTGTGAAAATGAAATATTTATTAAAAAGAAAAACAAAAATTAAATATAGTGACACTATAACCATGGCTCCCAATACTGCGACTTTTCTTCCAAAGATGGCTCACGGCAATGACCACATACATATACTAAAACTAGTTACACAGCACAGTTTTTTTCAAAACTAGAAACCGTCGCTTGAGAGATTCAAACTCTCGCGGGGAACCCCATGTACATAGCAGGCACACGCCTTAACCATTCGGCCAAAACGACAATTGCAAATGAAATTCTAAACAGTTGCAATTATTAATGTAACACCCCTAAATTTTTGAAACTTTTAAAACTTATATAATAAAGGTAAATCCTCATTAAATTCCAAAATCAAACATAAGAGTGTGTGGTGCCACTAGTACAAAATAGAGCAAAGAAATATGATTTTAGGCTACCCTTCTTTAAACAAGGGTAGTGTATTGTTAAAAAAAAAAAGACAATGACATAATTGTAAATAAATGAATATGAAACCGCTACCCTTTTAAAAAAAAAGGGTAGCGATTTTTTCTTCCAAAAAAAAGACGGTGGCATAATTGTAAATATGAATACTTTCCACTGCCCTTCCCCGTAGAAAGGGTAGCGGGGAAACAAAAATAAAAAAAAAACAGATCTCGCTGACCTAGCTGCGCTCACTCTCATATCTCACCTCTCCTCAACGCGTCTTCCTGCCTCCACCATCACTCTCACCACACCTCCGTCGTCGCTGCGCTCCTCCCCATAGGCCACACCTCCGTCGTCGCCCTCACCAGCGCCTCCCTCATCCTCCCACGACGCCGCTTACACCGCCTCTCTCACCACGACTCCCTCAGCCACGACCAAAAACCGCCGCCGCCACCAAGATAAGGATCCAACGCCTCTCTCATCAGCCACCCACGACCCCGCCACCACCCTCGCCACCGCCGCGGCTGCTTCTGTGACTTCCACCGTCGGCAGCTGGTGAACAGAACTGTACGTGCAGGTAATTTTTTTTTGTTAAAATTATTTTTTTATAATTATCATTGTAATATATATTATATTTGTTAATTTTTATTTCGAATTTTTAGTTATTTGTTGTTATTTTTGTTGATATACCCTAATATGTGTAAAGATATGAATTTAGTTGTTATTTTTGTTGGGATTATATAGTAATGTGTGCATATATGGTATAATATATGACTAGAAGTACGGATTTTGGTTATGAATTTTGATTATTATTATTTTATTTAGAATTTTGACATTTTAATTATTTATTTTTGAATTTTAATAAATGTTGTGTGAAATAGGTATTTTGATAAATTGTTTATTTTTTATTTGATGAAATATGTATTTGATAAATTATTTATGATAAATATGTTGTTTGATGAATAAATATGGCATAATTGTATATTTGATGATAGGTATTTATTTGAACATAGCTGGCATAAATCGGGAACATTGATATGTTTGGTTCTCAGCCGATCACAAGTAGGAAGAGAGGAGGAACAAAGCTGCCAAAAGAAAGTCTTTAGCTTTGGAGGGAGTTTGAATTTCCAGAATCTGGTCCAAATTGGGACTTGGACAGAACTGAAATCACCTGCAAGAGTATTATAGCAACTACGCACAGTGTAAGTACCCTTATCATCCTCCGTCCATATAATTTTATCCTTTTAACTTGCTGTCTGGAAGAGGGATACTCTTTATGAGGTTCACATCACTTTGGTTGAAAAGAGTATTAATAAGGGTGTCATTCCATGATGAATTTCCAGGTTGGATAAGGCCAGCAACTTTAGTGATTCCAGATTGAATGGGTGCAAGGGGCTGAATGAATGGTTGGTTCTTGTTTGGCATAGATGTCAACCTTTATGCATTGGTGTTTGATGAATCTGTTTTAAATGATGCAGTAAGTGAGGAGTTTGGTAATTCTCTTTGCTAATTAGCTTCTTTTTTTTTAAAATGTTTTTGTGTTGCACAACTGGAAGATGGAAATTTCTCTATACAGGTCAGTTTAGTTGAAATGCTTTTCTAATTAGACTAATGTAGGAGATCTGGCCAAAGTGGTTACAGATACGCAGTTATCTATTTATTTGTGCATATTTTTTGAAATGTAGGAGATCTCCTCGGTCCTCTCCTAGTAACCAGGACAGAGCTGAACCATCTGATTTTCAGTATTTCTCTGAATCCTTAAGTAGTTTAGATGATGATCTTGAAAGAGTGAAAACTGGATTTAGAAAAAAGAAGAAATGGCATGCTTCAGATGATGATTTTTCCTCACGTTCAGCTTAGGCCTGCAGACAGTGTAGAGAAGGCTTCTAAAACTGCTGAGATAAACCCGAGGAAAATCAAGATGAGGAGGTATGTTTCTTGTACATTCTATGACCTATTGACTTTGACTGCTCATATTATGATACTAATTATCTAACTCTTAATCATAAGTGACCCAAGTCTGTGGTTTCTATTGATCTGTTGAGTCTGAGGATAGGGCATCACCATCACTTTAACTTGTATTGTTTATTGGCCATTGGCCATGGTGTAGCTTTGTTTATTATTATTATTATTATTATTATTATTATTATTATTATTATTATTATTTACTTTCAAAGGTACAGATGTATTTTAGTTGTTAACCTCCCATAAATGCTTGAAAAATGCATCTCCTCTACCCAAAGTGGAACAATTCTGTGTTAGTTTTCAGCAAAGTATATTAGTTCTAACTTCTCTACTAGAATTTTTATGATGGGCTTTTTGTGTGATCAAGTTGGATTACCCGTTTTTCTATTCTATTTCTGGTTCAGACTAGAAAAGTAAATCCAAGAGAACTCAACCCATATTTGAAGGATAAACGCTTTAAAGCGAGTTAAAGAGCAAGCTGCTCTCGAAGGACGAAAGTTGGATGAGGTAGATACTCATGGATTGCTGTTAGAATTTGTTTAGTAGTCTCTAGCATGCGTATTAGTATATAATGCAGTAAGTGTTATTACAGGTAGTTGAAGAATTGTGGGGTTCATTGAGTCAACTAGCTGTTTCTGTTGCATCCCGCAAAGTTGCCCCAAACCATGCTCATCTTCATGCCATCAAAAGTAGAAGGGGTGTAATGGGAGAGTGATCTGTTGAGAAGGTAATTCTCTAAATTAACTACTTTAGTCACCTTAATTCTATGTCATATGTGTGTTTTGTCTTAATGTATTCTAATGTTTTATTGATTCTTGTTTCTTCCAACTCCCATACTTCGTATAAGCATTGTCCTTAAAATCTCTAGATTCAATTTTTTTTTTAATAAATAATTGTTGACTCTGGGTTGTTTGATTGGAAGTTTTCTAACTTTAATACTTTCTATACTATGAGGATTATTGGGTTTTTGTCTTGTGACCTTAAAATAGTTGAATTTTGATGGGTGTCTAAGTTTTCAATCTGTATTAGGCTGGTTTGGTGCACAACGTTCATTTTACATAATAAGATTAAACTAAGAAGTTCTTGCAGCAAACCCCAACAAGATCTCTGTTAAGGCTTATTTGAGTAGAGATAAATGGGATAATCAATTAGAGAGACAAATGCTCTATCTTCTTAACATATGTCTAAAAGAAGCAATTATTGGGTCAAGGACTGTTGGTCATTATAGTTTTCTGGTATGAGTTTAGGTATACTTGACTTTATTGAACTATAATACTATAGAAGCACTTGATGATCACTTGATAGCTGTCCAAAGGGATCATTAACATAGTTCCCAAATAGAAGAAAGGAGAATAAGAACTTTGACATTTGAGGATAAGCTGATATGTCTAGGTGACAGATATTAGTAATCAAACTACTAACTAAAGGAATTCCTTCAGGTTTTAGATTGTTTAGTTGTTATTAGTGCTTTTCTTCTCCAGTTCCCCCATATTTGTTTCCACCTTCTAGAGAACCTGCAACTATAGTTTGAATTTGGTAATTTTATTGTTGTGAAACATTATGAAAATCTCTCAAAAAACTGTAGGAATGAGGAATAGACTTGGATTCTCTGTGAATGAAAATATGCTTGCCTATTTAGATGATAATTTTTTTTCTAAAGTTAATATAGCAAAATGTTTGGGAGAGTTAATTTTCTTCTGATTCTTGCTCATGAGCTATTTAATTTACTATTTTATATTATGAAGATACTTAAGTTTTTTTTCCTGGCATAAAATGACTATTGCAGTGTACTACAGAAGTTGGATCTGCAATGTCCTAGTCTTTTCCTGATATATTTGACTTAGTTTTAGCTCCCTTGTGATAGATTTATAACACCTGTTAAACTTGGAATCAATTAGCTGTGATTCATGTGCTTGGCTATTAATGAATCTAATTTATATTTATATATATCAGTAATGCACTTATTTGTTTCAAGTGAATTTCATACATCTTTTTTTACTATATACATTGTACTAGTTCTGCTTAATCGTTCTTATATTGGTTGTATTGAAATATTGATGATTATCATTAGTTAATTAGGATATATTATTAATGGTTGGATTAAATTGATTATTGTGAATGATTAATTTAGATTATGTTGAATATGGACGAAAGATTTTGTTGTGGATTGCGTTATATTATGAATATTATTGTAGGATTGTAGTATTATGTTTGATATGTAGTGTATGAATTCCGTATAGGATTTAAAAATAAATAAAATTGAGAAATTTAAATATAATAATGATTTTTTTTTAATTTATAAAAAAACAATCCGCTACCCTTCCTTGTAAAGAAGGGTAGCGGATTGTTTTAATAAATTAATGGTATTCGCTACCCTTCCTTTTAAAGAAGGGTAGCGGATTCTTAACTTTCCGCTACCCTTGTTCAAGGGTAGCGGAAAGCTCAGGGTTTTCAGCGACCCTAGTATCCGCTACCCTTGTACAAGGGTAGTGAATAGCCCTTTACAAGGGTAGCGGATGTGCAAATCTGTACTAGTGTGCTATGCCACATCTGAGCTGGAGAATCCAGATGCACAGGCTAACTATCTAAAATCCTCAATGCAATGTCAATACATAATCATGGCATGTAGGCCGAAAGGGAAACTAACTAATAAACGCTTCGGATCTCTAGCGCGCTCAGGGGTCTACTCATCTGTGCCTGAAAGCCAAATATATCTGTTCAGCGAATGATGCTGGTAACCCACTCCAAAGCGTTGAAATACAATATAGGTACATATATATATATATATATATATATATATATATATATATATATATATATATATATATATATATATATATATATATATATATAGGAAAAATCATTTTGAAGCAGGAAGATATATACTTAGGAGACTCTAGCTTTAAAACCAGGAATAGACTCAGCAAATAGGGACAAGCACATTAATCAATGATAAACAGTTAAGTAGAGTTAACATCATAAGGAATACGCATCTAAGGTCACAGATCACTTTTCAATTCAATCACATCATCATCCAAACATCATTCATATCACATAAGCATTGGTGGTGCCACGGGACCAATCGCATGCCTCGAACATGAGGGTTAGTGCATATAGCACTAACATGGCCCCACAGCACCCTACCTCATACCGCAGCATGAAGGGAGTTGATTGCAACCAACCCTAAAGACCGCTGACGAACTCAACGTCGGACCACAATCCTACACACCGCTGACGCGCCCAGTCGGTGGACTGTGATCCCCTTTACAAGGGGGGACATACGACCCTACACACCGTTGACGGGCACAGTCGGTGGACCATAGCGGATCAAGCCCTACACACCGCTGAGAGACTTAGTCGGTGGGCAAATATCCTCGGAGACTACGACCCTACACACCGCTGGCCCATCACTCGGTGGATCGCAGCCAGCCGTAGCCCTACATACCGCTTGATTACTCAGGTCGGTGGACTACAGCCTTCCTCGCGCTTATTGGCCCTACACACCGCCTGGCGCGTCCAGGTCGGTGGGTCATAGCACCCGAGGCCCATGTGGACCGCAGCCCAAGAAGTGAATCAGTGATTGCAGCGAAGAAGATGAACCGCATCTCATAGACAATCAATTCGGCCTTCAGCCAACTTCTGAACCGCAGCTCAGGAACAATCAATTCGGCCTTCAGCCAAATTCCGAACCGTAGCTCGGGAACAATCAATTTGGCCTTCAGCCAACTTTCGAACCGCAGCTCGGGAACACCAAATTTGATCGCAACCAAATTGAGGAATCATGCATCACATAACACATAGTAGCACGTAGTAGCACGTTGGGAGGGGAAGACATATAAATAAATTTACGTGTGATCATTCACATACTAAGAATAGTCGTAAGGGGTTCATACCACTTCCACCTAGGTCGACGGGTTACCAATTCAACTAGCATGCAATTACTAAAACTCTTTTATCCTACGAATGGTACCGGAAATATCAAACTAGACTCAAGCACGACAAACGGGGTCCGTTGGGACACCACGGGGAGTAGGGAACATCAAACGGGGAAGCCGAAGACTCGGGGTGGGTACGGAACAGCGGGTAGCCGGTGGGTGGGGGTCACCCGCCGGCTACCCGCCGGAGATCATTGCCCGGGAAGCGGGTTGCCGGCAGGCAGGCGGCTGCACGGTGGCTGCCCGCTGCCTGGCGGTGATCTTCGGGCAGCGGGTAGGTGGCGGGTTCCCCTATCCCCATCTACCCCCCACTGACTCTTTTATCACAATTCCGTCTCGGGATCCGTTTTGGAACCCGAAACCATGCTTAGACACTTTTAAACGCAATTAACGACACCACGTAGGCAATTAATGGATCAAAAGCAAGAATCACGTAGAACTCATCCTATTACGACTTCTAAGCATAACCAACACCCGAATATGCGAATTCCGACCTAAATATATATCAAGAACATTACAACACAAATTCTCAATCCAACCTAGGGCTCTAATCCCACCCAAATCATCAAGATCATATTTTATCTTTAACATCAAGAAATATCAAGATTCGTCTAGAATCATCACATCAATATCAAGAACCTGTTTTCAACATCAAGATTATCAAGAACACACATAAATCATCTTATCAATCATCAAGATTATATCACAAATAGCATAGAGGGATTCATTAAGACACAAGCATATAGAAGGCGGACAAGGAAGGAGATTATAGCGAAGAAAATAGGTTTTGTTGAGACATGGGTTACCTCTTAGCCTTAATTAATCCTCCCTTGGCTATTAAGG
This sequence comes from Ipomoea nil, assembly GCF_001879475.1. Taxonomy (NCBI): domain Eukaryota; kingdom Viridiplantae; phylum Streptophyta; class Magnoliopsida; order Solanales; family Convolvulaceae; genus Ipomoea; species Ipomoea nil. The sequence goes on along the minus strand of NW_017619177.1, from coordinate 507,063 downwards.
TTCTTCCCTAAGATTTCCATCCGTTTGATCTCCCTAGGCTGGGTGGTGGGGAGTCCCTTGGGAATTCTTGTGTGGTGATATCTATTGTGGTGTGACTTCTAGGTGCCTCCTATGTCCTTATATATATATCTAGGAGTCCTAATTAGGGTCTGAATGGTATGGGTTTACTAATTCTATTCCTTATAGGACTAAGGTGTTTGGTTTATAAATAAGGGTCCATGGCCCATGGTGGACCATATTAATTTAATTTTAAGGGAATCCAAACCAAATTAAATCCTTTTTAATTATTATTAACGAGATTAATTAAATAATTGATTCGAGATTAAACGCCGTAACACGGGGTGTTACACTCCCCTCCCCCCCCCCTTACAAGAAGCTTCGTCCCCGAAGCATAGAAATCATTTTGGGGTAACGAGCCCGAATTTGTATAGTAGTTCATAAGGAAAGTATTATATGGGAAATATATACACATTCACATATAAATTCACTAGGTTTGAGCCTAACTATTGTGCTAGAAAAATGCACCAAATATCAAGGTCTCGAATATGCAACACACCATATGTAAGTTTTACGGAAGACTAATACATAACATAGAAGTCTTACACATGGCATGTTCTTTATTTAATTATTTTATAATGATTTAACATATAGGATCACAAGTTGTACCGATCATGTAATTATTTATGTACCTAAATGAGAGGCAAATACCACGCGGGTAAAAATTCGGTTAGCCACATAATTATTATAAAGTATATATGCACATATATCAACACAGGCGAACCTCATTTACGAATGGATGCAGATGTTAATTATGTAGTGTAGCATGTTGTGAGCCTAGATGCCATATATGTAGGATCTATGTCTAATCTTTGTGCTTAGCAGATTATACCAAATATTCACAGTTACGAAATAAATCATAACATGTATGATAATTAACTATTTATGTTATATGCGAAACCTGCAAGTTGGCATGCCTATATGCGTTCAATCGTAATTATGCTAAATATGCAATTTCTTAAGTCTATAGGCATAGGGTGTGACGACATGTGGACCTATTTCAAGTCTTAAATAATAACTAGTCCTATGGAATCATAAAGCACACATATGTATCATTCCACATGTTAGTCTAGTGCATGATTTAACAATTAAATTCACGCACTTAATATCGTGACATAACCAAACTTTTGTCCTATAAATTCAGGAGGGTCATAAATCATATAACAATTATTCAAATAGCGAAAATTAGATTATGAGGAAAAGATTGTAAGTAATTAGGAGGAAGGCTCTTGCTTCTTATGGGGTAAATAAATTCTGGGGAGACAATAGAATTAGGATCTTCATTCTGTATTCCATGGATAACTGTGGGTGATCACATAACAAGTATTTGCACTCATATGCAGATTGCTTGTAATTAATAATATCATATATATGTATAGTGGGATGCCTTATAACATACTGCTTTTGTCTAACATGCTTTGTACGTGTAATTGTGTATTTTAACATAAACATGTGGGTTATGTGATTTGACATGTAATGCATATGAAAAAATATAAATTTCGACCTATAGTTTGAACCATGCAATTTGCATGCAAATATTTTAGTCATTACGAGTAAGATAGCCTAGGTTCACAAGTACTAAAGGTTCTATCTTGAGAATTTAATCACACAAGCACTTAGAAAAATTAGTTTTATCTTGGTGGTAATTAGATTTTAGGTAGGCATAAATCTTACCTCTAGAAGCCCGGGATACCTAAACAACTTTTAGAGTTGAAGACCCTTGGTTGCTAATTCCTAAATCAATTGATGACCTGATGATGAGGCTAAAGTTTTTAATTATTTAGGGAAGGTAGGAGTGGTAACATGGAGGTCATGCGAGGGGGAAAAAGTAGAATTCGGGCTGTCTCAGGATATGTGTATGTATATATATAAGAGTAATGTAATTTGTACGGAACGACATTTCAGGGTTAGAATATGCTAAGGGCAACTCATAGATTTATCGTAGCTAGGGTACATGTGTACGGTTTGAGGCTAGAGATACTATTGTATATAATATGACTGTAAAAATTTATATGAATATGTATGAATAAGGGAGGATGTTCTATAGGCTCACAAGTGTATCTATTATACATATATATATAAGCATACAGGGACGTACCGTATGTGACGCAACCGTGGAAGATTTAAGATTTAAGCAAGGTGATTAGGGATAGGGTGTAATAATAATGAAAATAATAATAATAATAATAATAATAATAATAATAATAATAATGATGATAATAATAATAATAATGATGATGATGGTGATGGTGATGGTGATGGTGATGGTGATGGTGATGGTGATAATAATAATAATAATAATAATAATAATAATAATAATAACAATAATAATAATAATAATAATAATAATAATAATAATAATAATAATAATAATAATAATTTGGTGTAAGTGTAGCATATGAAGGTAATTGGGATTTACTACATACTTTAGATATATATATATATATATATATATATATATGATAGGAGTTTTTGGGGAATATATTTAGAATAGTAGTGATATACCTATTTATGTATAAATGTTTGTTTAGGGGGGGTCCTTGTCTTAGTGGTAAAGGGTTCTAAACAAGGTATTGGAAGCCTGTGGTCTATTATGCAACATGGACCAAAGTCTAGAGGGATAGTTTAAGATAGTTTGGGGACGCAATATTTTTTCCAAGGATAATTTCTAGAGGACCACTTGGTTTAGGTTCCTCGGATTTCTACTGATCTCCCTCAGATTGATTTTCGGGTCAGAACTTAATATGCAATGTATCCGAGGTTTTAGATTTCTAAAAATAGAATTATTCCCTTTAATTTCTATGTAACTTATAAACAAATCAATTAGGAAGATAATTCAACTTTTATGTTCAAGCATTAGATTGTTATTTAATGTTAAACACATAAGAAGTATCAAAGAAGACACACAACGGCACAATGGATCAATAAAACGAGAAGTCAAGAAAACATATCGTACCAGTGGGCGCGAGGTGGGCGGTCGACCGCCTGTCAAGTCCCCACTGGAACGTGGCAGTGGACACGTGGTGGGTGGTCGACCTCCTGCCAAAGCCCCACTGGAACGTGACTGTGAAGGAGGAATCACTTCGGGAAAAGCCCCGAGAATGCACAATTTTAAGTTCAAGGAATTCCATACTTATGTGAACAACGAAAGGGGTTTGAATACATAGAAAAACTCAAGGGATCACGTTATTATGATACTAATAAGGAATATGGGAGACTTCAACTAGATATCATAAGGATCCCACGCCACATTCTTCCCCTTCTTTGTTATAGCTATGTTCCCCAAAATTTCCCTTCATGCAACTCATGTAAGTACTTTTCGGGCTATTAGTGAGTTAACTATATTGGTCAATTATGAGTGAGCTCTTATAAGCCGAATAAAATTACTAATTGCAGGTTCCAAAATACTTTATCAAGTAACAGATATCCAAATAACGCATGTTTGATTAGATAGTTAAGCAATAATATGCAGTTCCTAACTTGGTCTAAAATCAATTAGGATCATATGCTTAAGGAAATAAACAAGTGTGATAATCAAAGAGTGATAAGTAACAAGGCAGGTAAAACCATGCAAGGACATCACAAATTTCTAGGGCAAGTATGTGGGATGAAGAGTTAGTGTGTTGCACCCATCCTGATGGACTAAAGGTGTTAGCTCTAAGCGATGATGGACGAGATTGTGTTGCTACTACTAATGTCGTCTACAAAGAGGTTTCAATGATGTGTAAATACAATCGTTGATATTATGCTTTTTTTTAAATAACAAAATTACTATATATCTAGACAAAAAAAATATCTTCCATACAAATGAATTAAGATAACAATTCATTCTGAGTTGCTAGAGAACGAGCATATTTGCTTAATTTATAAAAAATACTAAACAATGATAAATAAAATCTCCAAAGTTACAGCACCGCATGCGTACATATACACATTAGCTATTAATTTGAGCAATTATTTGCTCAAATTCAAGCAATCATAACATCAAAACATACAAATGATCCAAACTACATTTTCAATTGTATTATTATATAATACAGAGTATTTAATGTTCTAATTTAAATAATTATATATACATTCTAATATTCTTAATATATTACAACAAATTCATTCCGTGCATCGCACGGCCGGAAATACTAGTTAAGTATAATAAGAGAAAGAGAAAATAGTGCTCCTCACTTCAGGTCACAAATTTCTGCTGTGGCTCGGGCAACAAGGAAAACCAAAGCAGGTCACATCCTTTTCCCACCATGTTTTTGAGTAGCATAACACCTCCTATACATGTATCCCCACAATGTTAGGCCATGTTTTAATATATCTATTACATACTTTCTCTATTTGTTTTTGTCCAAAGAGTCAATACACTCACTGAGATTCGATCCTGTTACCTTCCCTCAAGAGAGTCACAGAGGTGCCATCTGAGCACAAAGTGCTTGACATAAGTGGTATCACTTAATAAGGCATATAATGCAAAAACAGAAGTTCTCCATCCCCAATGATAGATTATGAGCAAGGACACAGGCTCCTTGCCACACAATAGTCCTCCCATCTAATGGGTGGATGGATTACTGAGCCACTTTAATTTATCTCTCCATAATTGTCGGGGAGCGGGATGTGGGTTCCTATTTCACCTTTTGTGGGCAAGTAAATTGGAGAAAAATAAAGACAGGGAAAACAACTTTCAATGAATACTTACAGACATTAAGGGAGGTCATCATCAGCAACTGGTCCAAACATATTTGCTAGCAACACATGGCTTTTGGGCTTTTCCTTCAAATCCAACACAGGAGGAGAAGTAGGTGCAACTGCTGAAGTAGGATTTTAACTGAAGTTAATCTAATAATACCTCTAGAATTTATCTAACACAGTTTTTTACTGCCATTAATATCGAAGCTGCAAAGAGAAATTACCATTGATCAAGAAAGACCACAATAAATATGATTTCTTGGATTTGATTTCACCAATTTTTTAGACCAATGCTTTTATTCTTACCAAGATAGTATATGAGTGACTAACCGAAGGGAAAATGACAATTAACAGTCCTAAGACAACGTGTGTGCGTATCGAACTGTCTGGAGTCACAGTTCATCTATATCAAAATCAGAAATCGACACCTGGGAGATTTGTCCTAAGACAACGTGTGTGCGTATCGAACTGTCTGGAGTCACAGTTCATCTATATCAAAATCAGAAATCGACACCTGGGAGATTTGAACTTTCACGGGAAAACCCTAATGTACTTAACATGGCACACGCCTTAACCACTCGGCCAGAGCAACATTTGTTAATTGGGTTCTAAACTGTTATTCTTTAAATTCAAAGTTTTTCGGTGTTTCAAAGGAAAACGTGTTCGAAATACAAAAATAGTTTGTCTTGAGATTGATTTTCCATGCATCATATGACTTGTCATAAAAGTATGAGATTTCTGATCATATGGTGTTCATGCATCTGATAGTAGATGTAGAATTTATGCACATTGGAAGAAGAATTTATGCGCATTTACAAATTGTATTTCTCTATTACAAACAAAAGTTCAAGTTTTCTTATGGTGTTTATATTTCTTTCTTATTTTGTAGCTGCTTCATGAGATTATGCAACCTTTGTTCCACACCGGTCTTAGCTTTTTCTTGAGAAAGATCATCATGCCCAAATAAATTCATGTCCAGTAAATGATTTAATGGCTTTGAAATTGATTCTTATGGTTTTGATTAATTTGATAAAATAATTAGAATAGAAAATAAATTATAAAGTACACATTCATTTTGAAATGTCCAAATAAATTCATGTCCAGTAATCTTATTCTATATATATATATAGTGGCGGAGTCAGGATTTTTTGTCAGTGGGGCAGAATATTACAACAAAAAAAGATATAATTTTTAAAAAAATGAAACACTTAAGAAGTATAATTATAAATATTTTGGATATAAGTAAAAAATAAAACATATCAAAACTTTATAAAATATGAAACATAATTAATTTGATAAAATAATTAGAATAGAAAATAAATTATAAAGTATACATTCATTTTATATATATGAAATTGTGTTAAAACAATAGCCTAACTGTAACACCCCGTGTTACGGCCCCTAAAATCATTTAATTAATCAATCAATAAGCCCAAGAGAAGGAATAAATCATAATGATCAATTAGGGAAAAAGGCCCACCGTAGTCCATGGGCCCTCATATATAAACCCAACCCCTAAACCCAATCCTTAGTTCCGAAAGGAATAGAATTAGCAAGCCTATAATATTAGTTCCTAATTAGGACTCCTAAATATATAAATAAGGGACTTAGGAGACACCTAGAACTCCCCACACGCCTAAACGCCCCACCTCCCCAGGAGAGCTCCAAGAATTCCCTTAGAAGAAAGCAAGAAAGCAAGGAAGCTTAAAGAAAGACCCTTCATAGCCAAGGAACTAATTAAGGCTAAGAGGTAACCCATGTCTCAACAAAACCTATTTTCATAGCTATGATTTCCCCTTAGGGTTTCCCCCGTATGATTGTGAATGGAGAATTACTATGTTTATTATTGATGTTGATTTTATGATTCCATGGGGAATCTTGATATTGGGAGTTTCTTGATAATTGTGATGTTCTTGATGATTAATTGGGATTCTTGATGATTATGATGTTCTTGATGATTTATTTGGTATCCTTGATGATTATGTGTTGTTCCTACCGAATCTTGCAATTAGAAGACGAATCGCATTCTCGTTGATATAAAAGTGATTAGAACCCTAGGTTGTACCGTATGCTTTGATTCTTGGATTATCGGGTGGGAAATCGCATGTTTGGGTGTTGATTATGTTTAGAAAAGCATGATAGGCCATGTGCCGTTCGTTTCCCATATTTGATCCGTTAATTGTCTACTTGTTGTTGTTAATTGCGTTGTAAAGTGTCTAAGCATGGTTTCGGGTTCCACAACTGTTCCCGGGGCGAAAAGTGATGAAAAGAGTCAGTGGGGGGTAGGTGGGGGTAGGGGACCCGCCACCTACCCGCGGCATTCTCAGGCAGCTCCGGCAGCGGGCTGCCGGCGGGCGGGCAGCTGCCCGCCGGGCACCCGCTGCCCGGAACAGTGGCAGCCGGCGGGCAGCCGGCGGGTGGACCCCCACCCACCGGCTACCCGCTGGAAACTACACTACCTCGGGCTCCCGGTTTCCCCGTTTGATGTTTCCCCGATCCCCGTGGTGTCCCAACGGACCCCGTTTGTCGTGCCTATGTCTAGTTTGATGTTTCGGGTACCGTTCGTAGGTTTATGAGTCTGTTATATCGTATGCTAGTTGAATTGGTATCCCGTTGACCTAGGTGAAAGAAGTATGAACCCCTTAGGGCTATCCTTAGTATGTGATGGATCACGCATAGGTTTGTTATACGCTTTATTCCCCTTCCCGATGTGTAACGTGGGTTGCATGTGCTTGCTATGTGTTATGTGTGCGTGCTACCCCAATTCGGTTGCGATCGGATTGGTTATCCTGAGCTGCGGTTCAGAAGCTGGCTGCGGTCAGATTGGTATTCCTGGCTGCGGTCAGATGACATTCTCTTGGGCTGCGGTCCACCGTTTGGTTGCGATCAAACGTTTCTATACGAGCTGCGGTCCGTCCTTTATCCTGGCTGCGGTCAGATGACACTCTCTTGGGCTGCGGTCCACTGTTTGGTTGCGATCAAACATTATGATGAGCTGCGGTTCATCGGTCGGTTGCGATCGACCTCCCCGTGTTGCGATACGGGGCATGGTGCTGCGGGGCTGTGTCAGAGCTATATGCGCTGACCCTCATGTATGGGCATGCGATCGGTCCCGTGGCGCCAACAACGTGCGTTATGTGTGTGATATGGACGAGTTGTGACTATGAGTGCCTTGGGATGTGACTATGGGTTTCATATTGGGGATTGTTTATGATGGGATTATGATTACCGTTTATGCCTTGTCGTAACTGCTTTATCTATTGTGAAATGCCTATGCTTGCTATGTCTACTGCTGGTGTCTAGCCTTAACTGTTGAGTCACTCCCGGTTTTAAAAGCTAGAGTTCGTAGGATATATCTTCATGCACATAATGGTTTTCGTATATCTATATATATCTCTATATGTATTGTATTTCAACGCGTTGGAGTGGGTTACCAGCATCTCTCGCTGAACAGATATATTTGGCTTTCAGGCACAGAGGACTAGAGCACTGGAGCGCGCTAGAACTGGAGCGTAGAAGTAGAGTAGTTTCCCTTTCGGCCTGCATGCCATATTATGCATTGTGTTTCAATGGATATTAGTTAGACAGCCTGTGCACCTGGGTTCTCTAGCCCAGGTGTGGCATAGCACCCCGTACACTTGTGATATACTTTGGGATGTAATGAGATATTACCTTTATTATATAAGCTTAAAATGTCTTGAAAATCTGGGGTGTTACACTAACTATCATAAATATGAAATTGTGTTAAAGCAATAGCCTAACTATCATAAATAAAATATGATAGTTAAGCACTACAAGATTTGTACCCTCAACCTTATCAAAGGCCAAACACCCACCCAACCAACTAAACCAAACCAACACTTATTAATATTGCTGTGTTTTATTATACTAATACTTAAAACCTGTTCTATATATACATATATACATACAAGTATAATATAGGGATGGGGTGGGGGTGGGGGTGGGGGAAGGGGGAAAGCTACCCCCACTGCCCCCATGCTGGCTCCGCCACTGTTAATATATATATTGTCAATGTACCAACTCTTTTGATTTGACCATACTTTGAAGTTTTTCATATATCTTGAACATCCATTTAAAATACATTATTTGTGTATTTAATGTACATTATTTGATAATATAGTCCACACAATAATGATTGACAAATAGGTTAAACATAATAATGAATTTTAAAATCCATGACATAAAAGTCCCAAACCAAACACCACCTTACATATACAAGGCAACCTAGAAATTAAACCCTAATTCTCACCACCCATCACCCCTCATCAACCAAAACAACCAGCAACAGCTTCAACAATGGGACCCGCATCAATCTCAATATGAAAATCCGATTTATCCTCTGACTGATCCTCCACGGTGGTTGCAGCCACCGCGGCAGCGGCACCAACACCCGTGGCTCCGGCTACAGTGACAGTACTACGGCTACAATGTTTCTTTTCTGCAAGCCAACAGAGTAAAGTAAACGTAGCAACAAAAAACCAACGAGGGCTAAGACCAATGCAATCCCCGTGTTCATCTTCCCGACCGAGTCTTCAGATCAAACATGCATGCCTTTAATAATTACGTAAAACTAAAACTAATTACTCCCTCCGTCCCTAATTGATTGTCTTACTTGCTTTTGCACGGTTTTTAATACAACAAAACAAAAGTTACTAACTTTCCAATTTTGTCCCTCAAAAGTAAGTGTTGTTTGTACAAAGTACAATTGTACTTACCTCTAGAAATTTGAAAAGTCAAAAGGGTAAATTGGAAAATGTAGAGTGATAGTTATGTCCAATTTTAGAAATATGACACTATTTTGGGACAAATCAAAAAGGAAAGTAAGACAGGTAAAATAGGACGGAAAGAGTAATTATTAGGCGATAGTGCTAAGAACTTGCTATTTCAATTCGTCGAACGAGACACGATGTAGACATCGTTTACTCTTTTCATGCGACTCATATGATCTTCAAGGAAATTGATGTAGACAAGATGTAAACAGCGTTTATACTCATTTTATAACCACAAGGTTACAGTTCGTATTGTTGAATCGGTAATAACCACAAGAGTATAAGTTTGACTCCCAATGTGAATGGTCTATTGACCTTAGCTTCATGGTTTAAGCCGGCTAACTATATACAACCTAGATTGTTTTACCTCATTGTGACCTTTTGTCACCTAGGATTATAAGGTAAGGTTTACCCACTACACACCTGTAGATAGTGGTTGGAGTTTTTCTGGTTACCAAAAAAAAAATAAAACAAAACATTATATTAATTCCTATAAGTGACGTTTGGTTGGGGATTTTTTATACTCTACTAGGGGAGTTGATAGACATTATCATGTACGTTTGCTTAATTATGCTACCCTAATTATTAGATTTAAATCATAATATATATTCTTTAGCGTACACGCATCAATAGTGTTATTATGCAATTGTTATACCATGGACCAAGATCCATTGCACCTTATATTGTGTATCCTTATCCAAACATTACGTGTCTGCAGTTAACATATTATGTGTCTTCAATTAATAAATTATGTATCTATAAATAAATTGAAGACACATAATTTGTTAACTACATACATGATGGTAACATAGGACCCCGAGGGATCCATTTTATTGGGAAAGTATTGGCCCAAGTGAGGGTGGTGAAGGGATCGTTATGCTGTGCATCCGTGTGCACCATGCATGGTGCATACAGATGCAAAAACGACATCGTTTTGACGTCGACTAAAAAAAATTTCAGAATTGCATAACTACACGTCCAGAATTGCATAACTATACATCCAGAATTGCATAACTATACATCCAGAATTGCATAACTACACATACAGAATTGCATAATTATACATCCAGAATTGCATTACTACACATCCATAACTTCATAACTATAAATCCAGAATTGCATAACTTCATAACTATAAATCCAGAATTGCATAACTTCAAAACTATAAATCCAGAATTGCATAACTTCATAACTATAAATCCAGAATTGCATAACTTCATAACTATACTTTAAGAATTGCATAACTACACATCCATAATTTCATAACAATAAATCCAGAATTGCATAACTATACATCCATAATTTCGTAACTATACATTCAGAAATTATGTATAACATAATGTTGTTCACGGTGTTAGTGTTTTATTTGCTCCAAAAAAACCCTAACTTATAATTAGCAATATTATTATGGCATACTAAGATAGGATTAGCTTAGTGTTAGTTTTGTTCTACAGAGGACTGATCAATCAGACACAACAACAGAGGGACTGACACTGAAGATCTGTTTTAGAAAGATGATTTCTTAAAGGCAGTACGCGTTTTTAAAGAAGGCAAGTTTGGAAAGAAGATCATCGTATATTTCTTGGAAAGGTATGGACCGAATCTTTAAGATTACATTTTTCAAATATAGTCCTACCATCTACAGTCAAAGATATCTATGGAGAGTGTTCTGATGATGGAACTATAAGTACTCTTATTCGACGAGAATTAGGGTTACGCTTTTGAGAGAAAAGAAACACTCCATATGAATTTATGAGATCCCATCTTTGATTATACTGCTCCTTCTCAACACAACATGTGTATGGTGATTATGATGAAGAACATGAGAAGGATTCCTATTGCTTAAACGAAAGGACACTACGATCACACAGTTGTGGGAACAACTGAACAGAGCGTCACTGAAGTGGACTGCATCAGAGTTGGCTCTCCAAGAGAAGGGATTTCTTTGGACTTCTGGATGCAGGGCTCTCCATCTTCAACAATTCACTAAACCTGTGTAGACTGGGTACGTACCTTGTATGGGGCACTTGGGTGAGATTGTTATTTCTCTACCTTTGTACATTGGATTATGATTTAGTGGATTGGACGCCTATGTGATCGTCCCTCAGACGTAGATACACACTGTATCGAACTGGGTAAACATCTTGAGTGTTGATGTGTGTCAGTATCTCTTTCTTTTATCTTTTCAATGATCTATCTTACTGACTGACTTTGTCGATAAATCAGTCAGTTTATTTCATCCGTCAATTAATCCAGTAAACTTGATTAAGAATGAGGAAATGCAAAATTACATGTGGTATCAGAGCTTTTATGTCTACATAGTGACTTGATCCTTACGGGAATTTTGTTTGCATTAGTCTCTTTCTTTTGGAATTGTCTCTGTGTGTTCGTTGGCTGCCTGTCTTTGTTCAGGATGGATGCAAGTATGAAACCTCCAGAACTGGATAGTCATAACTACTCCTTCTGGAAGGCTCGTATGGAGATCTACCTTCAAGCAAAAGGTACCAGGGTTTATCGCACTGTTTTATCTGGATGGAGTAAACCAACGATTCAGAATACTGATGGAACTACTGGAGAAAAGCCCATTGAAACCTGGACAGATGATGAAATGAATGCCTCTGATCTGAACAACAAAGCGTTGAACTCTATTGTAGGATCCCTACATGAATCTGTTTTTACCCTTGTCACGGGGGTAAAAGAAGCAAAGTGAGTATGGGAAATCCTTGAAACTAGATTTGAGGGCACTAGTGATGTCAAGTAGTCAAAGCTACAGATGGTGTTGTCAGAATTCGAAGCTCTCAGAATGAACGAAGAGGAAACTATATCGACCTTTCACAGTCGGGTATAGAATCTAGTGAATAGAGCCTCTATTCTTGGTGAACCTTTTACTGATGAGAGAGTAGTCAAAAAGATCCTTCGATCTTTACCCAAACGCTTTCGAATGAAAGTAACTGAACACACAGGCTGGGAAAAGAAGAGTGTAGGAGAACTCATGGGAAGTTTACACACATACGAACTTGAAGTATTGGCTGATGATGATCTTGTTTCCAATAGAAAAGGCAAGTTAGTAGCCTTTGTGGCCGAAGCTGATCAAGAATTTGACACAGATGTCATAGATGATGAAACCTTGGCCCTTCTTACCAAGAACTTCAAGAAAATATTGAAAGGCTTCAACAAAAAGGGTCAAGGACAATCTACCAGGTCACAATACAAAGGTGGTAACCCCTCATATCAGAAAAGTGAAACCGCACCTTTCTCACAGAACAATCAATCCCAGACTGGTCGGACAAGGCAAAACAGAAACAGTTCCTCAGATATAGGAAGATCTCTCAACCGATCAGTGCAATGTAGAGAATGTGAAGGCTTTGGGCACATATAGGCTGAATGTGCAACGTATCTCAAGAGAAAGAAAGCCATGTGTGTGGCTACGCTAAGTGATGATGAGGAGGAAACTGCTAATGATCAGTCAGATGATAATATAGGAAACTTTGTAGCTTTCTTTACAGCTACAGAGAATCAGTCAGATGATAACGAATCCGATGGTGAATCCTACATATCTACAGATGATTTTGAAGAGAGACATACTCAGCTTGAAATGGAATTTGCTAAACTTGTTGCAAGCTGGGAACAACTGGTGAAAGTCAACAAGAATCTTAATGAAGAACTGAGACTAGGGGATGATCTTCTAAAGAAACTGAACACAGATCTTGTCTTAAAAGAAGATCTTATAACACAGATAAGATCTCGAGAAGGAAAACTGTTAAAAGAATTGGAAGATTTGAAGAAGAACATCAAGATGATGGAGACCACATCGACTTTAGACAAAATTTTGGACTCTGGAAGAAATCCAAATGATAAAAAGGGCCTTGGATTTGAGCGAGGAGAATCTTCAAAGAGTGCTCCTGTGTTCATCAAAGCAGGTATGTCAGCTCCGAAATCAGTTCACAGGTACGAACCAGGACAGTCATCCCGATCAGTTCAGGAAAATGATGAGAGGAAGGGATATAATCAAACAGCAGGCATTAACTTCGGCAGAACTGCTCTTCAATCTCAGTACTCAATGTTCAAAAATAAGTTCGTCTGAGTCAGACAATATACTCCTGTTTGTCATTACTGTCAAACAAAAGGTCTCACCCGACCTGAGTGTTATTTCTTCTACAGAGATCAAAGAAAGGGAAAATATCAGAACAAGACTATTACACATTTCACAAGACAGGTCTGGATCAGAAAGTCAGAAGTTATAAGTTACCCCACGATAGTTCTGACTGCGTCAATGACTGAAGCAAGATGGTATTTCGACAGTGGCTGTTCCAGGCACATGACAGGGAATGTGAAGTGTCTCATGTCTATCCAACCTAGCAGTGGATCTGTTACATATGTGGATGGACAAAAAGGTAAAATAGTTGAAAAAGGTACACTAAATGTACCAGGTTTACCTCACTTGGAAGAAGTTCAGTTGGTCAGTGGATTGAAAGCTAATTTGATCAGTATAAGTCAGTTATGTGATCAAAACTGGAATGTGTGTTTCAATCGTAATTGTTGCAGAGTCAGTGACAACACAGATAAATTAGTCATGGAAGGAACCCGATCTTCAGACAACTGCTATGTGTTGACAAATGAAATTACATGCCATTTGTCAAAATCTGATGAATCAAAACTCTGGCACAGGCGACTTGGTCACATAAACTTCAGAGACATGGATAAAATGATCAAACTAGACGCTGTGAGGGGAGTTCCTAAGCTCAGAATAGATCCAGAGAACGTTTGTGGTGCATGTGCCATTGGAAAACAAATAAGAACTCCACACAAAGCTGTGAAAGTAATCAGAGATAAGGAGATGATCAGTAGCTGGTCCGAGAGGATGATCAGCCACACTGGGATTGAGACACGACCCAGACTCCTACGGGAGGTAGCAGTGGGCCTAGAACTGGTTCACATAGATCTCATGGGGCCAACACAGATTGAAAGCATCGGGGGAAAGAAATATATATTTGTGTGCGTAGATGATTTCTCTCTGTACAGCTGGGTATACTTCTTAAGAGAAAAATCTGAAGCTTTCAATGCCTTTAGAACTTTGTGCATCAGGTTCAAAAAGAGAAGAATGAGCCTATAATCAAAATCCAGAGACTGAGAAGTGATCATGGAAAGGAATTTGAAAACTCTCTATATTCGGACTTCTGTTCCAAAAACGGGATATCCCATGAATTCTCTGCTCCCAGGACAGCTCAACAAAATGGTGTGGTGGAAAGAAAGAACTGGACTTTACATGAAATGGCTAGGGTCATGTTACATGCTTCTCATCTACCACAGCGCTTCTGGGCTGAAGCAGTTCACACAACATGTCATACAGTGAATAGAGTCTATCTTAGACCTGGTACGACCAAAACACCCTATGAGATCTGGAAGGGAAAGAAACCTAACTTGAAGTACTTTCATGTCTTTGGAACTAAGTGCTATGTGCTGATTGACAGAGAGCAAAGAGGGAAATTCGAACCAAAGAGTGATGAGAGCATCTTTCTTGGGTACTCTCCAAATAGTCGAGCATACATAATTTACAACAAAAGAACTCAATCTGTGATGGAATCTATAAATGTGGTTACAGATGACAACCCGGATGAGTCAGTGAAAGCATCAGTATCTGCTCCAGAGACAGTTTCTCCTATCAGAGAAGTAAGTTCTGCCGATGACAACAGTCAGCCCAAAACATTAGAATCCTTATATGATGATCAAGAAAGGTCTGACCAAGAGATCATTCATTCTGAAGATACAGGCAAAGACAAACCTACCAGAACTCAGAAAAATCATCCATCAGGTAACATCATTGGAGATCTGACAGATGGGATGAAGACAAGAAGCAAAGTAAGAAATAACCTTATAGAGATGTCTGGATCTGCATGTTATACCTCAAAGATTGAACCAAAAAACGTAAAAGAAGCGTTACATGTTTGGGATCAAGGCAATGCAAGAGGAACTACACCAGTTTGACCGAAATCATGTTTGGGATCTAGTACCAAGACCTGACCGTGTCAACATAATTGGAACAAAGTGGATCTTTAAGAATAAAACAGATGAAGCTGGAAATATTGCAAGGAACAAAGTTCGGTTAGTGGCACAAGGGTACACTCAGATAGAAGGAATTGACTATGATTAGACGTTTTCTCATGTAGCGAGACTCGAGTCTATCAGGATTCTATTGGTTGTCGCATGTATTCTGTGATTCACACTGTTTCAGATGGATGTTAAGACAGCATTCTTGAATGGCTATCTGTATGAAGATATCTATGTGGCTCAACCTAAAGGGTTCGAAGATCCAGACCATCCATCATATGTCTATAAGCTTCGAAAAGCTCTCTATGGTCTCAAACAAGTCCCACGGGAATGGTATGAACGACTGACACAGTATCTGCTACAACACGGGTATAAATGAGGAAGTGTTGACAAAACCTTGTTCGTAAAAACTACTGGAAGTCATGTAACCATTGCTCAAATCTATGTTGATGACATTGTGTTTGGGTCAACCTTACAGAAATACACTGATGAGTTCATAGTCTATCGAAGTCTGATAGGGAGTCTGCTGTACCTAACGGCTAGTCGACCAGACATTATGTTCAGTGTTGGAATCTGTGCAAGGTATCAATATGATCCAAAAGAATCACACCTGATAGCTGCAAAACACATTCTGAAATATGTAAATGGAACGATGCAATATGGTCTATGGTACTCCAAGGATAGTGAACTGAGTCTGGTTGCATACTGTGATGATGATTGGGCAGGAAATATTGATGATCGAAAGATTACATCTGGTGGATGCTTCTTTGTTGGTAAGAATTTGGTATCGTGGCTAAGTAAGAAACAAAATTCAATTTCCTTAAGTACTGCAGAGGCAGAATACATAGCTGCTGGTGGATGTTGTACTCAGTTAGTATGGATGAAACAGATGTTTTTGGATTATGGTCTTACTCAAGGGATTATGACACTCTACTGTGACAATGTCAGTGCAATCAACATCTCAAAGAATCCAGTTCAACATTCCAGAACGAAGCATATTGATATCAGGCATCACTACATCAGAGACCTGGTTAAATCTAAGGAGATTGAATTGGAATATATTTAAACAGACAAGCAACTGGCTGATATTCTGACCAAGCCACTAGACGCAAATCGTTTTGAAATTCTCAGGTTTGCTCTGGGAATTTGCGGGATTGACTAATAAGGTAGTTTTGTCATTCAGAGGGGAGTAAAGGTTTAATCATACGAGTCAGTCGTAAGAGTTGACTTCCTTTTAAAACTCCCTTCTGTTTTGTTAAATGTATTCTATAACCTAAAATACCTTAAAGATTCTGATCTTTTTCAAATTTCAAATTTCCTCTGGCATCCGTTTCTTGCCTAAAAAGAAGGCATATCGTTGGGTCAATCACATCGCCTCTGCATGATATTTGACAAGCCGCATTGATTAGGGTTCATCACCCTTAGGACTATTTGTTACCGGGCCAATCTTGAATAGAAGAAAAATCTCCACGAGTTTCTCTGCACTCAGTTTTTCTCTCACTCTGCATCTCTGCCCACTACAAGAAAAATCGCGAATCGCGATGGAATTTTTCCGTCGCGAATGGGCAATATTCCGTCGCGAAACGCGTTTCGCGATGGAATGGCGACGGAATTTATTCCGTCGTCTATCATCTTGTCGTATTTTGATAGACGACGGAATAATTCCGTCGCAACTTTTAGCGACGGACTTCGTGACGGAATAATTCCGTCGCAACTTTTAGCGACGGACTTCGCGACGGAATACTTCCGTCGCCAAATGGCAACGGAAGTATTCCGTCGCCCATTTCGCAACGGAACTGTCTGTGTCACAAATCCGTCGTTATTTCTTTACCGAATATTCCGTCGCCATATTATCTTTTCCGTCGCTAATTTCATCGCGTTTTTGAATTATTTTAAAATAAAATTATGATTTTAAATAGTAATGAATATTTATAAAATATTAACATAAAAAATACTATTAATTTTTTTAAAAAAGATAACATAATACTAAATTAAGTTCAAATAATAATACATTACCAATCCACATTTCATACATAATATAATCCTCAATTCAACTCTAAACAACATAAGAATACATTATAAATCCACACTTAACACATAATAATGTCAATTCAAGTCTAAACAAATACACTGCAAAACATGTTAAGATCCTTGAGAGTTCAGAACAAACATCCTTATTCTTGGATTGTCAAGTGTGGGTAGTGACTGACTTTCAATCAGTAGGGGTGTTGCTGTATTGGAGGGTGCTTGTAACATACCGATCTTAGAGAAATTCTAAGGCTTGTAGGTGATGCCTTTTTCAGTGATTGAATTGCACCTTAATCTTTCCTCCTTCCCCCACAAACAGCTCCGGATTGAAGTTGTCTGTCGCGTTGGTAAGCTCGCGAAATGTGAACACTTCTGCTGCAATTTTTATGTCCCCATACCTCAGAATGTCTTCTGCTAGCTGCTTTTGCTTGCTCATCCCTACAACCCATTCAAAATGTTTTTTTTTTTCATGAATCAAGAAAATTACAGCATTTTACAAACTGATAAAATTTGATGGGGGCAACAGAAACTCATAATGGAAATGAAGATCATGTAACAATCTATATATCTTCTTGGGAATCCAAGGAATCAAACAAGTTTTTATCTTCTAATTAATGATACCTTACCTGTTCTCATGGAATGATGGAAATTTGCCTCATTCAAAGAACTCTTGGAGCTTTTCAAAGGATTCTTCCTCATCTTCTTAATCTCTGATTTATAAACACAACACAGGTCATATAATCAAAGCAGTTGTGAAGAAGAATGCATGGGAGCAAGTATAATAAGATTGAAAATTTTAAAAGGAAAGTTCTCAGGCATCCACATACTTGGTACAACAAAAAAATATGCAGAGAAAAGTGAAATGAAATTATACAAAAAGAACAGTGACATATTATAATAGCATTCAAGTATACTCATGAGAGGATAAAGTAATTTAAAAAACAGATTTGATGAGAACAGACGATGTAAGAATATAGGAAATAGGAATAAAGTTACCTAGAAAGTCTCGGACATTCAAAGCATCAACCCATGTTTCTGCCGCTTTATATAATGCTGCGCGCTCATCAGTGATGTTATATTTTTTCTTCAATTTCTTGGATACAAAATACATGGTTGTAGCTCCTGCATACTTTGCAACTGTTCTCTCATAGAAGCTGAAATTACCTTCACACAAAAGCAAGAACAAGTGAACATGCTTGGATAGAAAGAAAACTGAGTCATCATACCACTCATCTAAGGGGGACATACTATATAGATCTTGAAGTGAAATCTTAGAACATACATCTGCATTTCACTGTACTTATATTTCACAGTAAACACCAACTTATGAAATCAATTCCAAAAATTCTCACTAAAGTAATTTACTTTATTTATTATTTTTTTGATTCAATATATGCTCATTTGTCCTACTTAGACTAAGAATTGATGCAAACAATTGAAACTAAACATTTCATGTTCTGTCAGAAGAAATAAAATTATACCTCAGTTGGTGGAATCAGTTTCACATGCCTAGAACTAAATGAAAAAGTGGCATGGTATTATACCTCATCTTCATGTTTCTCTTGGTGTCCACCTCCAACACGGCCTTCATCCTCTGCATTTTCCATCTTTCCTTATACTAGCAGCAATTATCTATCAAAGAAACAAATCAAACCTAAATATTAACACGCCAACATTTAACTTCCACGATTGCTCCTAATAATAAATAAGGCCATTAAACCCCCCCTAACCCAACACTACCAAATGCTGACAAACATAAAAGCAGTATGTGCTAATTTACAATTACAAGTGCGAAGGTTACAACTTCTGTCTCTTCATGTGCAGAGGTATGTGCTAATTTCCAATTACAAGTAACCACTAAAAGCAAGAAATAGTGAAGTGTATGACTGTATGCATGAAGCTGAACTAATTATCCCAGCCCTCCCCCAATTCATTTTATCCCAGGTTAGGTGTGGGATAAAGTGAACCCAAACATTGGCATTGGTGTAATTTGAGTGTTGAAAGTAGGTGCCCACACCTAATCCCCAAAATCAAGATAGTTCAGTTTATGCAGAAAAAATTGTCAATAAGAACTATCCAGAAAAGCTCCCCATATTCAAAGTAACGGAGATAGTATAGAGAAAGCACACTTCACAATATACATATTTATTGTGAAAAAGAGAGAGAGAGACTCAACTTTGTCCATCACTTCAATGGCATGGACAGAGTTCAAAAGAGAACTGTTCATTTTACTAATATTAGGGCAAATCAAACCTAAATATTAGAATGCATCTCTTTACACAGCTTGCTTAGTATCTCATAACAACAACTACTACAACAAAAAATCTCAGACACTAACTTCAGCATACACGCAAACACTTACTGCAGATCAATAAAGAGAAATCAAATGCAACATTACTTCTAAGTGAGGGGGATATGAATTCAAAAAAAAGAAAAAAAAAAAAAAAAAAAAAACTAGCTAATTGGTATTAGGCATGTACTGTACTGTCAGCTCTAATAAATTGGTGAGTGAAGCAATTCAATTCAATTCAATATATAGAATTCAAAGCTACAACGACCCTATCTGATAGGCTGAACTCCTCTGCCCTATCTAATATAATTCTGATTCAATATTAGGCATGTACTGTACTGCTATTTTTTTTTTTTTTAATTGGGGAATCCCCACCCTGTTTTTTTATTTATGCCTATTTAAAAAAAAAAACTAATTTTTCAAAAACAAATTACTAATATTATCAAAAAATTCATATTGTTAGCCTTGAATGAGTGAATCCTTAAACAAAGTCAAATCCAAAATACATAGATTAATAAACAAAATCAATTTACACTAAACAGTAAACAATTTACAGAATTACAATCCATATAGTCAATTTACACTAAATAGTTTATAGTAAAACACAATTACAAATTTACCTTCAGATGACGGAGGGAGAAGCAGACAGCGGTGAGAGACCAGGGCGAGGCGGCGGCCGGCGAGCACTCCAGACGAGAGACCGCTGGCGACGGAGGGAGAGATGTCGGACGGCGGTCGAGATAGTCAAACGATGAGATGCCGGACAATCGAGGGAGAGACAGAGACGATGAGATGCCGGACTGTCGTCTTGGTCACTGGTCGTCCGCCGAGGAGGCGGCGAGGCAGCGAATGGCGAGGGCAGAGGAGGGCAGACCGAAGAGGAGGGCGACAATCGTGTTGGCCGTTCACTGTTGTTTTAATTGAATGAGAGACTCATAAAGAGTGAGAGACTAGGGTTGGCAGACTGCTTTAGTGCTTTTGTTTTAACTTTTAATTGAAAACTCTTAATTCTTAATATTATTAGTATTATATATTATATATAATATTATTATATAAGAAAAATAAAATTTAACAAAAATATTGCGACGGAATCCAGACGGTCGCAATTTCCGTCGCAATATTTAGTCCATATATCAAAACTTAATTCATTTAACAACGGAAATAAGTCAGTCGCAATTTCCGTCGCTATTTCGCGACGGAATGAGCATCGGTTGCCTTTTCCGTCGCAAAATGGGCGACGAAGATTAGTTCCGTCGTAAATTCGGTCGTGAATATTTTGCCGTCAATATTTCGCGGGCTTTATTTATCTTTGCGCCAAGATTCGCGACAGAATTTAATTCTGTCGCCTTTTCCATCGCCATTTTGCAACGGAATGTATTCGGTCGCAATTTCGGTCGCTAAATGGCGACGGAATATAGTCCGTCGCGATTCGCGATTTTTCTTGTAGTCTAGCTTGAATTCTCTCTTCCTCTCACAAGAATCTCTAATGGCGGACCCTGTAAGAAATATCATCATCAAACTTGGAAGCAAGACGCATTCTCCAGAAGTGGCCTTTAAACATATTCAGACATTATTGTAGTTTGCGATGAAGAAAAAACTCAAGCTTGACCCTCTTCTTCGTGATGAGATATTGGTTACTGTTATGACGACCTACCCAGAGTTCTATGCTGACTGGTCTGAAGACGATACAAGTGAACTTCTGATGCTGGTTTCTGAAGCCAGTGATGAGGTTTCCCCAGCTTCTATTCCAGAACCTTCAGACGGAAATTAGGCCGGGGCATTTCTCAGATTTTTTGCACAACGAGCCCTAGACTCTGCTGAGGTCTCTCGACGACGGGCAGAATCACAACCCCTGTACCTCCAAGCTGCTCAAGACGAAACCAGACATAGACTAGAGATCCTTCGTAACAGGTCAAACAATTCTGACTCTATTATTGAAATTTCACCAGATAAACCTGATGATCTTGTATCTAATGCTACTCCTTCTTATGTGCCTGTTGATCTTGAAAATTTATCTGCTTTAAACTCTGAGAAACCCCCTGTGTCTGTTGATCCTTCGTCTATTCCTTTGGGTGAGTCTGTTTGTGTGACAAGTGATGTCTTGAATGTGTCTGATGAAAAAGAAAAACCATCTGATAAGCCCGACATTTTGAGTCTGATTGTTTTCTCTGCTGATAATATTGTTCTGTCTCCTGCTGCGATTGTTGATGGTCCTAAAGAAATTTGTCCTACTGATGTCTCTTCTGTTTTACCTGTTGTTGTTGAGCCTGCTAATCTCTCAAGCCCCCGTAAGTCTGACAAAGTGGATGGAATCCTAGTCTACACTTCCACATCGTTAGGAGAAAGCCTCGAACATGTCCGGCATTTTGCTCGTTTACCTTCTGCTTACATCCCACAACCATACCAAGTGATTCTCCCTTCTGAATCCTTGAGTGAAGATGAAAAAATTCTGGCTGAAGTTTATGGCACCCAAGCTCCTACATCCGAGATTCCAACTGTTGAGGCCACTGCTCATCCCGATTCCACCACTTTCAAAATACGAGAGGTCACTAATCTTCTTGGTGGTTATTCTGCTCATGTGTCTGATTCTAGTCACTCTGTGTCTCCTGTACACTCCCCATCCAAGGAGCCAAGAAGGTCAAAAAGAAAGAATATTCCTGTGAAGGTTGTGGTTGAGTCTGGTGATGACACTGCGGATGTAGATCAACCTGGGAAGAAAAGGAAGTCTAGTGAGCCTGCGAAACCTGAGACCAATCCTCCTGCTCAACAAGTGTTTAAAACTCTACGTTCTTCTGTTAAGCAAAAGGGTTCAGTTGCTGTTCAAACTGCTGTTCTTCCCACACCCTCCACCAGAAAAGGGAAACCTTCTACCCGTGCCAGAGGTCGGAGCATTACACCTGAGGTTCAGGCTGTTGAGAGTCCTGACACATCTATCTACAAACCTCAGTTTGTTTCCCCTACTTCTCAGGCCAAGTGGTCCACCATGGTCAAAAGAGATCTGATAGTCCAAAGATCCGTTGATGAAAACCAAATGAATTCAGTTTGTGATATTCTTGCCTTTGCTGAGTGAAGTAAGTCTACTGAAGACTGTCACTGCCATCTGTCCTTATTCAAAGCTGCTCACCTATGAATTTTACTGTAATCTCAATGATGAGATGGGCAATTTGTCTGGAGTGCGTCCAATGCAGATTTTCATTCGTGGTAAATGGTATGTTTTTTGCCCCGACATGATCTACGAATACTATGGCTTGCAAGGAGTTCAAGAGGAAGCTATTACTGACTGGGATGTAGTAGCAAAAACGATCACTGGTGGACAAGCTGATAGATGGCCTACTGGAGATAAGGATACTCTGCCTAGCTCTCAACTCACCTCCAAATATGTGATTCTTCATCGTCTTGCACTGCATAACTGGCTTCCTTCGGCCCATTTCCATACTGTTGGCAAGCAATTGGCTAGTCTCTTATTCAGAATTGGAACGAAGATGACCATTGATCTAGGGTCATGGATCTACTACCACATTCTCACTCTGATTCACCATAGAGAATAGAAGGTACGGCTGCCCTTTCCCAATTTGATTTTTGGAATTCTTACATCTCAGGGCCTTGAGCCTATGGCGAGCGAGGTGATCAGTCCGACTCTTCTCTACACGGTTGACCGACGTCTCTTGACTGGAGATCATATATGTGATGTTACACCGGTGACTACCCCCTCCAATTCTGAGGCTGATACAGTGGCGGATGACTCGCCGCATGCATGAGATCTTCAACTCTCTATCCAATTGAATGACAGAGTCTCTGAGCTCGAGACAGTTCATGGCATAATCGCTAAACAGCTAACAGGGGCTCGTACGGAATTGGTCACTATTCTTCTTCGTTTAAGCCTGACTGAGGCCACTGCTGCTGATCCTGTGAAGTCTGACAGTGAGACTCCCTCCAACGCTTGACCTGGCTTTGGCTCTCTTTTGGCAAAAAGGGGGAGTATGAACTCAGGGGGAGTTGTTTGCTTTTGTGTACCTTCTGGCCCTGGGTGGGCGACTGTTTGTGATGGCACCTATTTTTTGAAGAATGTTTTTCGTGACTTTGTTTTTTGATCCAGCATGACGTGTATGCTGTGTTTTTTTACCTCTGCTATGTAATCAAATATTGGGATTGTTTTGTTTATGATAACCTATCTTAGTCTTTTGCAGTTTTATCTTTTTAGTCGAGTTGTTTTGCCAAATAATAGCCAAAGGGGGAGTTTGTTAGTGTTTTATTTGCTCGAAAAAAACCCCAACATATAATTGGCAATATTATTATGGTATACTAAGATAGGATTAGCTTAGTGTCAGTTTTGTTCTACAGAGGACTGATCAATCAGACACAACAACAAAGGGACTGACACTGAAGATCTGTTTTAGGAAGATGATTTCTTAAAGGCAGTACGCGTTTTTAAAGAAGACAAGTTTGGAAAGAAGATCAGCGTATATTTCTTGGAAAGGTATGGACCGAATCTTTAAGATTACATTCTTCAAATATAGTCCTACCATTTACAGTCAAAGATATCTATGGAGAGTGTTCTGATGATGGAACTATAAGTACTCTTATTCGATGAGAATTAGGGTTACGTTTTTTAGAGAAAAGAAACACTCCATATGAATTTATGAGATCCCATCTTTGATTATACTGCTCCTTCTCAACACAACATGTGTATGGTGATTATGATGAAGAACATGAGAAGGATTCCTATTGCTTAAACGAAAGGACACTACGATCACACAGTTGTGGGAACAACTGAACAGAGCGTCACAGAAGTGGACTGCATCAGAGTTGGCTCTCCAAGAGAAGAGATTTCTTTGGACTTCTGGATGCATGGCTCTCCATCTTCAACAATTCACTAAACCTGTGTAGACTGGGTACGTACCTTGTGTGGGGCACTTGGGTGAGATTGTTATTTCTTACCTTTGTACATTGGATTATGATTTAGTGGATTGGACGCCTATGTGATCGTCCCCCAGACGTATATACACACTGTATCGAACTGGGTAAACATCTTGAGTGTTGTTGTGTGTCGGTATCTCTTTCTTTTATCTTTTCAATGATCTATCTTACTGATTGACTTTGTCGATAAATCAGTCAGCTTATTTCATCATTCAATTAATCCAGTAAACTTGATTAAGAATGAGGAAATGCAAAATTACAGACGGGAATCGAAACTGGATTTTTTTAAGTTGGACGCGCATTTTTAGTCAAAACGACGTCGTTTTTGCATCATGGAGCACACGGATGCACATCATAATTTTTCGTGGTGAAGGAAGGAGGTTGGTCCAAGTGTTGTTAGGCTAGAAAGACAAGCATGCATTGTGACCCAAAAAAGCACAAAAAATGAAAGAGAATAAGTCCCCAAAAAGCACAGAAAAGGAGATAGAAGAAGTCGTCGAGAGTAGTGGAAGGCTACTAGTACATGGTTTGAAGGAGGGGGCAAAATATAGAGGCTTACAACATATGAAAATCAAACCTAGAACCTCCAACATGACATATACGTCCCAATCCACCAGGTCCCTCCAACTCTAGTGAATAGAAGTGCGACAGCATATTGTTATTCATATTTTGGCTGGCTGGTAAAATATATACAAGCCACGACTGGCTGGCAGCGAGGCTCACTGGCTTCCCCAGGCCATGGCGTGTCTAGCAGGGGTGGTGCACCCCCGAGCACGACATTGGCACCCCCACTTGAGGGGGGGGGGGCATATCATTGAAGGTATGACATTGGCCCCCCCACGTGATTGTCTCCTATCGGTCGGTGCATGGCCAGCGAGGTTAGCCCATCGGATCAGTCTCCTCTAGCTATTGTGTGGCTGGTGCGCCCTTAAGCGTGGCAACGTAACGACACCCCCACTTGAGTTGGGGGGTGGCTAGTGGGTCCAAACACCCACTTGAGCACCAATGGCGCCCCCACCGACATGGTTGGTAATTTGGGTTTGTGGAGATTTGTGGTCGTGGCATGAAAGACATGGAGAAGGTAGTTATCGAGCCCTACTAGATAGCACATGACCAACAAGGTTAGCCCACCGGACTCCCACGTGACCTGGCGTGGCGAGCGGGGGCCAAACACTCCCCGGCGCACCATCGACGCCCCTACCCGCGGAAGGTGGTATGTAGTAAGGGGTAGAGAGGGGTAGTAGAGAAGGTGAGTGAGAAGTTGGAGACGTGGGTGAAGAAACGAGGCATACATAGACATGTGGAGGATGGTTAGGGAAGACAAGTTGATACCGTACACTTGTCAACAATCTGGAAGGTCCTCTACACTATAAATAGGCGCTCTTATTCCCTTTTTAAGACATCATCTTTTTTATTCACGTAATCCCCCCGGTCTAGTGGTATGGGTTCCTAACTTTCAACCCATACACCAAGGTTTGAGTCCTAGTATCTCAGACTTTGTATGCACTCTTTTGGGCCTAGCACCCCAAGCAATAATACTACTATTTTCATAACCCATGTTCTGTACCTCTATACCTAGTTTATGGTGGACCCGGTTCCAACAAAACCATTAATGCACATTGTTGGTTTTAGGATTTTTGAGCACAGGGGGGTCCAACATAACCGTGGTTGGTGGATTCACCTTTCAAACAAAGCTATGAACCCTTCAATCAAAATAACTATAAATCTTGGTATTTTTTCCTTTATCTCTCTTGAGCAATCCCTAATGGCTGCCTTTTACACTCTCAAAGGGCCCTTTTATAATGGGTCATCCTTGTTAATTTAAATGCATACATTGAAGTGCCATAATGTGGCTTATTAAACCTAGAGGCCGTTACTGGGCCTCCCAACGGCCTGTTTGACCAAGTTTTCAAGGGACTCTAAAATGCCAACGGCTATCTTGCTGAGCCGAACTCTGCTCCTGCCGACCCCCCACTCGCGTCGACCCCCCACTCGCGCCGACCTCTTGGACTCGACTATATCCTCCTCTGGGCTTCCCTCTGGCCCGTTACGCTTGCTTCCTTTCTTTCTTTATTTGGGTTGATCCTTTGTGGGCCCAATATTTATCCCCTCTACCTTCTTTCTTTTCGGGCCCTAGGCCCATTGGGTCTGTACCCCTTCATCAACTACTCCCTCACTTTCCGGTACTAAGCCCTTCTTGCTCGAGTACTGGAAAATATTTGTCTTCCTCATGCGAGATTGTTTCCATTACTCCCCGCTCCTTTCGTCCAGACTTAATGACCAGATTGCATCCTGATTTGCCGCAATCACCATTGATTTCCTACTTTAATTTCTGATTCCCTTATGAGCCTATAAATGGGTTCCTACTCCACTCATTTCCTTCACTCCATTCCCTCTTCCTTTCTCTCATCATGGGTCGTCCTCCCCTTAGCGTGAAGAAGATCAACTTCGGCTCGCCGTCGAGCTCCACACCGGCCAAGCGATCCAAGCCGGACAAAGGGAAGAAAAAGGTCAGGAAAGCTGCTTCTCCCAAACACTCTGCGGGGGCCCTACTTCGTCGGGGCCCCGTATGACGGAGGAGGCTCCTCCTCTGAGCATCGATCCATCACATCCGGCTACCGCCAAAGTTATCGTTGAGGACGGGACATCCATAGAAGTAGCTGTTCCTGAATAGTTGTCTTTCGAGATGACCTTCATGATCCCACTTTATGACCCCACTGAGCCGGCTGTTGAGCAACTGTCCGATGCCGACTACGCCCGGTTTCTCGTGACTTACACCGGAGACGCCGCGCAGGTAGCCCCTCCTCTGATGCCGGCTTTTTAGGAGTCGGTTTGCCCGTCTCCAACGGGCTCAGATTCGCCCAACGATATGTCCTTCTTGGACAGCTTGTCATCCCCTGAGAAATGAGTCGGGCCGGTCGTGGAGGTCTAGTGGTCGAGGTGGGCTGCCGAGCGGAAGGATTGTTGCTTATGTGGATGATGACTTAGGGAAAGTATCTTAGGGCCATTAAATAAAACTTTCCTAAGTGTTTGATGTATTGAGGCCATCTTTTTTATTCTAATAAAAATATGATTCTCTTTGGCTTTCTTGTAGCTTTATTTCTTTCGTACTATTTTGCTTTTTCGAATGCATCCTCGGCGCCCTCAGTGGGCACAGCATGCCGACCAACCCTACGATCGGTCCTCCACGATTCTCGAGACCTGACAATTTATCCTTATTTAGAATCTTTCCATATCTGTGGGAGATTTGCTTTTCTGGCTAAGGCATGAATCTTTCCTTATCCGGATGGGATTGATTGAACCTCTAACTGACAAATATTCCTGCCAGTCAGCCTTTTTTCCTCGTGTGCCTTCTTGAAATGGTGGCCAATTGATTTTGCCTCCTTGATTTCTGCCTTGGAAATCGGTCCGTCCCCCTATAAATGGGATCCGAGTTTTTTGCTTTCGATCACACTTCTATCACCTTCTCCTCATAACGTTTCTCCAATGAGCAATCAGAATGGTGGCCGTTGTTATTCCTAGCGTTTGAAGGAGCAAGCTCGTCTTGAGACGCTGAGGCAGCGGAGGCTAGCTCATGGGGGCCATTTGGTGGGAGACTCTTACTCAGATTTGATTTTGCTTTCGCCGGACATGCTGGACATGGTGCCCGTTATTCCAGTTGACCGGCAGGTGGAACCGGTGGTGGATGAACTTCCAATAGGCGTGGAGGGGCTCAAACAAAGAGGTACGTGACCTTTTGTCACGTCTCCACAAACGGCGTCAGTGTTGGTTTTAGGGTTTTTGAGTCCAGGGGGATCCAACACAACCATTGTTGGTGGATTCACCTTTCAAACAAAGCTATGAACCCTTCAAGGAAAATGGCTATAAATCTTGGTATTTGTTCCTTTATCTCTCTTGAGCAATCCCTACTAGCTGCCTTTTACATTCTCGAAGGGCCCTTTTATAATGGGTCTTCCTTGCTAATTTAAATGCATGCATTGAAGTTCCATAATGTGGCTTATTAAACCTAGAGGTCGTTTGGCTGCCGTTACTGGGCCTCCTAGTGGCCTGTTTGACTGAGTTTTGAAGGGCTATTAAATGCCAACGGCTATCTTGCTGAGTCGACCTCTGCTCGTGTCAACCCCCCACTCGCGCCGACCTCTTGGACTCGACTATATCCTCCTCTGGGCTTCCCTCTGGCCCGTTACGCTTGCTTCCTTTCTTTCTTTGTTGGGGCTGATCCTTTGTGGGCCCAATCTTTCTCCATTGGGTCTGTACCCCATCACACATAATATGTTAACTGCTGGCATATAATATGTTATGTGTCTGCAGTTAACATATTATGTGCCTTCAATTTATTTGCAGGTATATATAATCTGTTAATTGCAGACACATAATATGAATATCATTTTGAACCAGAATCTACGATGCATAATGGACCCTGGTTCATGATATAAATTATCGTTTTTATGTTTGACATATAAGAAGCTTTGGACAAGTGCATATATATATATATATATATATAT
This sequence comes from Ipomoea nil, assembly GCF_001879475.1. NCBI lineage: Eukaryota > Viridiplantae > Streptophyta > Magnoliopsida > Solanales > Convolvulaceae > Ipomoea > Ipomoea nil. Next base: position 477,742 of record NW_017619177.1, on the reverse strand, counting down.
ATATATATATATATATATATATAATTCAGTTCCCGTGCTGTGGAGTGTTTCTCGTGCGGTTGTGCGGTTAAATCTGAGCCATTGATCTTGCCTAAATCAACGTCCATGATCTTGCCTAATAAGTGCGTCGATCTAAAGCTTTAGGTGCGTGGTTTTCCTTTTTAAGTTTGTGTGCTTAAGGTACACCATTTTAATGCTTAAGGTACGCCGTTTTGTGTTAACCGCACAACTGCACAAATTATAAAGTAAGATCTAATCAATTAATTATTAATATGTTAATTGAATTCAATAAAACTATTACACTGCAGGACTTTTTTTAAGGACCAGTGTGTTGGAGAACCTTGAATTGTCTTAAAATTTACTATTCTTATCGTTTCAGACAAAAGTATATAAATATTTACTATCTATAAGCTATGTATTTGTTTTTATTTTAATGATCCTTTTTGTTTTAAATGGATGCATCATGAATGGCCGGCATTGTAAATTACTCATTTGCTTGTTTCATTAGATCCTTCATTATTTCATGTGAACAAATGGAAAGTTCAACGTCGCTGGTAGTTTAAAAATGCTTTTAGTCACAATCACTGTACTATATCATTTGGTTTGAACAAATAAATTAAATAATTAAATAATAATAATAATAATATATAGTATATATGCAAATTGACAATTCAACTAACAGTAATTAATTCCATAATCATTAACAATGCGTAAGAGTACGGTGTACCGAGTACATACGGAGTACCGAGGGAAAAAAGACTGAAATAGGATAAAAATGCTTCCCATTTCCCAAAATATGACAGGTTTTTTTTTGGACAAATTTGTAAAAACTTCGTTTGGGACATGCGTTTTAGGCATGTCCCAGTTCTTTTTTTATTTTTTTATCCGTTTCCAAAGACGCAAATCTCATTTGCGTCTTTGGTATTGTATACCTCAAACGCATTAGGTAAATGCGTTTGACGTATATTATTAGTATATGGTAAAACGCATGTACGAGATGCGTTTGGAGTATTATACGTCAAACGCATCTCGTACATGTGTTTTAGTCGCCGGTCAGTTGCCGGAGACTGAGAATTTCTTTGACTGGCGGTGCAAGCGCTCCCGTCGAAGTTGGCACGCGGGGAACGATCGGATCACTCTTAAAGAAGGAAATCGAATATTTTAGAAAGTTGGAAATGGAGTTTTCTTGCGGCGGATCCCCATTGAAGCCTCAGAGCTCTGTGGGTGGTGGTTCTTCATCTTCATGGCCTGGTTTTGGGTTCTTGATGATGTTGAAATGGAAGAAGAAGAAGAGAAGGGTGAGTGGAGGAAGAGGATTACAGAGTGTTTGCTCTCTGGTGGATGTTTCTGACACCCATAGGATGAACAAAATCCGAGGATTCAGCTATGTAAATCTTAAAGCTGATTCAAAGAGATTCCAGGAACAAACAGTTCTTTCATAGTTTTCATGTCAGGTTTCTTATAAGTTCTAAGCACTTTACTCTCAGCTTTCTTGTTCTTTTTCACATATTTCATGTGTTTGATTCATTGCCCATCATTTGATGGTTTTTTATAAACCGGAAATTAAACATTATCGATCACACACAATATCCTGAAATTCACCTGGAATTTCTGGAATTACATATATATATATATATATATATATATATATATATATATATATATATATATATATATATATATATATATATACTAGTTTTTTTACGCGCGATTGAGACAATGCCCAATATTTTTTTTAAATAAGTATTTTAAAGTATATCAAGGCAAGATTATATTAGAATTGTTCATGCATAGATAATTGTATTTTTGTTGCAAAGGGTTCTAATATATTTAATGAATGCACATATATACAAGATCAATGAATGAATCAACGGTACCAGTCCTTTAGGTGTTTTGCTCCGTGTTCATTTAGTTCAACCATTATTGTTGAATAAATTATTATGGATAAAGAAATTCCTAATTGAAGGAATTTAGATGTACTAAAAATTTAAAATTGATTGGTAAATATGATGTAACCCAAAGATCAAAATGCTAAACAAAGTGTTTTGGTTGTTCAACAGTTTGAAGCAACAATTTGTTCCAAACCACTAAAAATACAAACATTGCAATTTACAATATTTGGATAACGTTTTTGAAAAGAATTTTCCAAAACACATCTATATTTAAAAAAAATTATTATTATTAAAACAATTATTATTATTATTATTATTATTATTATTATTATTATTATTATTATTATTATTATTATTATACGTAATATGTATACCCTTAGGTCATTTTAAATGTTAATTTAAACAACTAATTTTTTAAAATATCATTTTACCAACCGTTTATATAATTCACTGGCCAAATCCGCTAACGCAAATCGCTAACTGCTGATTGTCAAACAAGGACATTGCGAGATTGTTTCTCACTTCCGTTTGTTGTGTGATTTGAATACTCTCTTTGTCAACAAATCCCTCAAGGTTTTATTAATTTAATTTTTTTTTAATTTTTTAATGATTTTAATAAAATACTTGGTAAATAAATATATAGCATTATTTTGTATTATAACTTTGATATTTAATTAAAAAATAGTGCACAAAAAAAGATAATAGACAATGCAATGAATATAATCAATTGATGAATTTGAATGTAAAGAATTTTTATATTGGAGAAAAATAAAGACAATATAACTAATGAAATTATTTCTCTTAATTAATTTATTGATAATGAATAATTTTTTTTAATAAAGACATTGTAGGACAATGTAGCGAATATAATCAATTGATGAATTTGAATTTTGAATGTAAAGAATTTTTATATTGGAGAAAAATAAAGACAATATAACTGATGAAATTATTTCTCTTATTTAATTTATTGATAATGAATAATTTTTTTTTAATAAAGGCATTGTAGACACATAATTCTAAATTAAAGAAATGCATATGTATTATTTTTTGTTGTAACTACTAAATTATTATATAATTTAATAAGAGTAAAATAGAGTACTAATTATGCCAACTTTGATTGAGATGTGGTTCGAACCTAAGAACTTTCTTATTGAAATATTTAACGGAAAAGTTAACGAATAATCATATTCATTAAGGATAAATTAGGAAATCTCAAGGAAAAATTCCACCCCCATTTTTTCTACCCATTATAGGCCTAACTCTCTTGGGCTCTTATTAGTATAGTAGATATATATATATATATATATATATATATATATATATATATAGCTTCCTGGGACTTGTTTAAGGTATCTGGTGTTTTTCCCTCTTCATCAGGTTTATTTATGTTCATCATTTCATGATAGTAATAACCTCAAAATCAGATCAAGAATTCTCAGGTTGAAGGCTTCAACCACAGTAACCATGAAATGGCTTAGAAAGATAAGAAAACAAATCTGATGATTTCCTTCTGAAACATAGTACATGCTTAAAAACTTGTATTGTTTTCAACTCACATCAAACAATGTAAAAACACTTATGATCTTTGTTTTGGGCTATGGAAGATGAAATGTATCCACTGAGCTTAAATAAAACTGATCATTTGATCAACCCATTCTTCTTCATCCTGCATAACCTGCTTGCTTGATCATTTGGTTCTGGAAGTGCTTGCAGAAGCACCTTGGGGAATGAACAGGCAATTGGATTCGTCTACATCGGCTGTGCTGTTCCACTCCTCGCTTGGGGCGGATAAGTACTCGAGGGCACTGACAACGTCGCCAATTAGAGGCCGAATATTAGCTTCATCTTGGATCCACATAGCTGCAAGAGCAAGAGCTTGGTACATGCCCTTTGGTGGGTAGTGTCCTTCAAGCCTAGGGTCAGCCAATGTTGTGAACCTTTGCCTGTCAGTAAAAATTGGTTTTGCCTGCAAAAAGAACATAATTTTGGGTTAAGGATTTAAGGATTTAAGTTGCAGATGAATAGACTAAAACTAACCCAAGAAACCGGGTTCTGTTGCCCAGTTGGTATGGTGTTATCAATCACTCTCCTCCCTGCAATGATCTCCAGAAAGACAACTCCGATGCTGTAAACATCAGACCGGGTTGTGAGCTGTCCTGTCATAGCATACTCGGGGGCGCAATACCCATATGTGCCCATTATCCTGGTAGACACGTGATCTTGCTCCCCGGTTGGGCCTAGCTTTGCGAACCCAAAATCAGAGAGCTTCGGGTTGAAAAACTCGTCCAACAATATGTTTGATGTTTTGAAATCGCGATAGATTATTGGAGGATTGGCTGTGTCATGCAGGTATTCCAGCCCCTGAGCTGCACCCTTGGCCACTTGCATTCTGGTATACCAATCCATAGGCCTCTTGCCTGGAAGCAAATCTGGAAAGCAGCAGATAAGACTTACTGTATGAATGCATCTACTAAAACATAAGAAATCTGATATGAATGCATACCAAAAAGGTGATCTTGCAATGACCCATTGCGCATAAACTCGTATACTAGAATCCTTTGATTCCCATCAGCACAATATCCCAACAGGTTCACGAGATTCGGGTGGTTAACATGTCTTCTACTAGCTGCTTTTGCTTGTTCATCCCTGCACCCCATTCAAAAATGTGTTTTTTTTTTTCATCGAATCAAGAAAATTACAATAATTCGATAATGGGGGCAACAGAAACTCACAATCTATATATCTTATTGGAAATCCAAGGAATCAAACAAGTTTTTATCTTAGCTTCCAATTAATGATACCTTACCTGTTTTCATGGAAATACTTCTGGCAAGGCCCCCTTCATTATCATATTTGGTGGAAGTCCCTGCCTCATTCACATTACTCTTGGAGCTTTTCAAGGGATTCTGCTTCCTCATCTTCTTAATCTCAGAAACCCTGCAACACCAAAACATTCCCATCTCCTAATTCTTTTCAAGAACAGAAACACCAACAAAATCTTCACATATTTCAACCCAGATGACAACATAAACACCACTCTGAATATAAATAATGTATCGCAGTTGGAGAAATTCATTATGATTCAATGCAGATTTTATTTTAGTTCCACAAAACAATATCAATAAACAACACCCAAAGAAATTAAATTAATCACCATTATATTGAAGCAACCATTTTTTCATGCATGTTCGAACACGGTTCTTCAAGGTAAATAGAAGTTTCATTCTCCGGGCACCTGCGGGTTCCCATTAAGTTACATAGCTGAATCCTCGGATTTTGTTCATCCTATGGGTGTCAGAAACATCCACCAGAGAGCAAACACTCTGTAATCCTCTTCCTCCACTCACCCTTCTCTTCTTCTTCTTCCATTTCAACATCATCAAGAACCCAAAACCAGGCCATGAAGATGAAGAACCACCACCCACAGAGCTCTGAGGCTTCAATGGGGATCTGCCGCAAGAAAACTCCATTTCCAGCTTTCTGAAATATTCGATTTCCTTCTTTAAGAGTGATCTGATCGTTCCCCGCGTGCCAACTTCGACGGGAGCGCTTGCACCGCCACTCAAAGAAATTCTCAGTCTCTGGCAACTGACCGGCGACTAAAACGCATGTACGAGATGCGTTTGACGTATAATACTCCAAACGCATCTCGTACATTCGTTTTACCATATACTAATAATATACGTCAAACGCATTTACCTAATGCGTTTGAGGTATACAATACCAAAGACGCAAATCCTATTTGCGTCTTTGGAAACGGATAAAAAAATAAAAAAAGAACTGGGACATGCCTAAAACGCATGTCCCAAACGAAGTTTTCACAAATTTGTCCAAAAAAAAAAACTGTCATATTTTGTGAAATGGGAAGCATTTTTGTCCTATTTCAGTCTTTTTTCCAGTACCGAGTACCTACGGAGTACGTACCTCATTAGGTCGTGATTCTTGTGTGCATTCCCATCTTAAACTCAAGCACTCCTATCCTTAAGACTAATGCATCTAGAAGATCAAATCCTTTGCCTAGACTCCTTTTACCTTAAATATATAAACTTGGTGTTATAATTACTTATGAAATTTACTAGATCATAGCATCACACCACATATTTAATTTGTATGCTTAGTGTTGGAAAAAGTGTTTGTATTCTGTAATACATTTGAGATACAACAAAAATATAGAATACAACAGGGAACAAAAACTGAATCATTTGATATCTTCAGGCGTGTAATCACTTTCCTATAAGCTTTAAATCTCCCTCTATAAAAGCAACAAGGTTCAAAATTTAATCTCATGTGATACAAGAAGATAATGAAATTCTCAAGTTGCTTTGTTTGAGAATTTCTTATAGAGATGTAAGCCTTTGAGTGAAATTAAAGATGATCTATGTCTCCTTGAGCTGCGCTCCTCTTCACTCCAGATGAGCTTAGTTGTGTCTAAGTAATTTCTTGGGCAATAATAAGACCATTTCGATCTTGTTCTATTTCTTGATTTTTGGATCTTGATGCCTCAGCTCCCAGATGATCTTGAGGTTAATGATATTTTATTGCCAACTAGTGTTGTTGTAGACTTGTCATTTGCGATTTCTTTATTGTCTAATCCTAATATATCAAATTGGTGATCTTTAAGATCCTAGAACAAAGATTCAGTTGTGACGTGGTATAGGAAATGTTCTTGTTGCCTCTAATTTGCACAATCTTGACGTGCCACTCCTTTGGTAGAGCATGTCAGATTTTCATGTTTGAAAAATTTCGTTCTACAAAACAAATAACTCACCTAAGATTTTAATAAAGTTGACTGGAAAATACAATTACACCTGGACGCTAAAACGGTAGGACCATTTTTCAAATAATTGACAATGTTGAAATCCCACTTGCTCCAATTGAACAAGTTTACACATCACAATTTTATCAATGCATAAAAACTTCTAAAGAAATTTGTAAGTTAATTTTTACTATATCATTATAACAATATCTATTGTAACTATATATTTTGAATTATTTATTATCATCCTCTATTTACAGGAATTGTAACAATTGTCATTTACAAACTCTCAAAACAATTTGTTTCAACAACGAATGTGAATTAAAAAAATCAATGATTTTATTATTGCTGATGAAAAGTATGTATGCCACTTTATTACTCTTATTAAATTAAATAAATTAGTAGCTACTGTGAGTGTTATTAATAATTATTGTTATTATTATTATAGACTATGGTAGTTAATATGTGGTGTTAGATTAAGTCTAATGTAATAGCCTAGTAGATAGGAGAGTTTAGAGGTAGACTTTGATATACACACTTGTAATCCTATCTACCGATAACTGAATAGAATTTGAATTCTCATCGCTACAACAAAAAAATAATACATATGCATTTAATTAATTTAGAATTAGATGTCTATAATATCTTTATTTAAAAAAAATCATTCATTATAAATTTTTTGTAAAAAAGATATAATTTCAATAATTATATAATCTTTATTTTCTACAATTCAAAGATTCATTACCTTCAAATTTATTAACTTATTATATTCACTACATTGTCCATTGTCTTTTTTTTTTTACATTATCTTGTAATTAAATATCAAACTTATAATACAAAATATGTTATATATATTTATTTACCAAGTATTTTATACAAATATAATAAATATTAAGATTTTGTTCAATACTTTCACATAATAACCTACGACACAATCTGTCAACGCATGAAACGTATAGGAAAAAAACTACCACTACCTTATCAATAGGTGCTGGTAAGCTAAAGAGTTAATAGTATAACTAACATCCCATCATATACACAACAAGAAAATCTAAAGCTTCCTACACCACATTCTCATTGCACAATGAATTCATCTGTGCTACCACCAGTAACCCAATTGCACATTACACACTACCAATTAAAAATACCAATTAAAAAACAAAAAAAGACATCTACTGAATATGAAGACAATGACAATGCTACCCAAAAGAGAATTAAGAAGAATTAGAGAAATTTAAATCAAAAGTAGTATTTATTTAGACTATCGTTTTTAGACTAAGTATTTAGACTATCGTTATTACAAAGTTGCAAACATTTATTTTAGTGACAATATAATCAATCACTCATATATTATCTTGCATTTATATACTTTAAACTACCGATTTAAATAAGCAAATTCAATATTTATTTACCTATGCATGAACATCTCCTACATAAATAGAATATATAAAAGACGAAATGATAAAAGAATTTGAAAACCAAATAGTTAAAAAAACAATAATTAGTATCAAATACAATAGAAATATTACGAAATATATTTAAAAATTTAGAATATCCAGATTAAGCATATTGCAAATCATTATGATTTTACATGTAAAAGTAACTATTAATTTTATCATAATTGACCAAACATTGTCCCATTACTAATTCTAAATTTTAATAATTAACCAATCATTGTTGATTTGTGAATCATTGACTGTATACAAACCACAGTACAGAAGTTATAATCTTTGAAGTTCTCGCATCGTTTTTGACAAGTAAAAACCAAAGCCCCTTTTAATTGCCTGAGAGCTTTTGAATTGTCCAAATTAAAGCCCCAAATTAAACCTTCATTCCCATTTTTGTATCCCATGCTGTAAATTAAACCTTCCCATTCCGAGCTATGGTTGTGTGATGTGGAATCGGGAAAGAGGGCAGGTTGCATGTTTCTCAAGCCAGGTAGCAATGCAGCTATGGTGAAAGCTGTGAGAACATGGCAATGGCGTAATATTCACTCCCACCGAAAACTCTTCCCAACAAATAGAACAAGATGATGATTCCTTTTCTGCACCACTAATCTTGAACCCTTCTTGCTTCAACCCGTTAATCTCACCCAAATCCAAACTCCTTTGCGGGATCGGCTCCTCCTCCTCGTCAATCTCCACACGAGCCATGACCACCAGTATACCGTTGTCGTCATTGAGGCCCAGACGGTCAAGTGAAACTCGTCGCGCATCTGGAACATTTGTCGGGAAAGCTCGCTGGCTATGGAGGGAGCCAATCCCGGGATCCGATCAAAAACTTGGGCCCTGAAAGGCCTGAAGTTGAAATAGGACAACCCAACAACAGAATCCAAGGGCAAATGAAATGAAACGCTCGAATCGGTGTTTCTCTCATAGGAATCAACAATCACACCCCGCCGCCGATCTCTCAAGAAAATCGTGCTTTTGTGTTTCAAAACAATTTCTATTACCATCGATCTCGTATCCCTCCTTGAACACAACGTCGACTGAAACGAAAATCTGATCGAGGGTGGTCGGTAGTTTACTGTCGCCGTCGCCGGAGATCGAGACAGAAATGATATGATACTTAAAGCTAGAAGCATAAGCGTACCTAATTTATAGTAGGGTTAGCAAAGTTGAAATTTGAAAACTGCTATAATTTTTTTTTTTCTTTTTTTGGTTAAAATTTCGTATTAAATATTATATTATATACTACTCCGTATATAATAGGACTTACTTCCCTTTTAATGTAATTATGCATTTACGAATTATCATATATCCTCAGTATAAATTACATGAATTATTAGTAATATCTGTTACTATATTTGGAGATAAATAAAGATTGAAAGTATTTTTTTTTTGCTTAAAATGTTTGTTTTAAAAATAAATGCGAATTATATTCCAGTCTATATTTTAAGGGAATTTCTATTACTTTATTTCTAAAATAGAAAAAGATATTTACATTTTTTTTATTAATTTTTATAAATTGTATAAGCAGTGATTGAGCATGCAGATATCGTTTTACATTTTTATAATATAAAATTTTTAAGTACTAGCAATTACCTTTTATTATATATATATATATATATATATATATATATATATATATATATATATAAAGAAGCTTTACATTTTAATAATATAATATTAAATTACAACTTATTAAGACCAATGGAAAAATAAATTATGAAAGGTAAATGAGGCACCAACAATCACTTACTATAATTTGTGAATAAATGGACAAGAGAACATGGTCTATCCTGCAAGATAAAGTTATGCAATATCTTACCGATCTGAACACGAAACAAAAAATGAACGGATTGATGATCCGATCAAAAATCGTGGGTGTGAATATATTGCCAAAACAAGAGGATCGGAGCAGTATTAGATTGAGTTGGTGGCTTTGTTTATAGATTCGATCTGTCTAAATATCATATACCTATATACATCGCATAGCCATAATGTGTTGCTTAATATATATAGTTCTTGTGAGGTTTACTAGAAACTATTAGGACTCTATGTATTTTAGTTAGATTATGATTCACTATCTCAGTCACCCTGAGACTCTCTCTTTATATATACTGTAATCTGCATATTTGTAATCAAATCATTCAATACAATTCATTCAATTCTCTATGTATTATATATACCTGTAATCTGCATATTGTAATTAAATGATTTAAATCATTCAATACAATTCATTCAGTTCTCTATGTATTTGAGTTAGATTATGATTCCCTATCCCCTGAGGACACTCTCTTTATATATACATGTGATCTGCACATTTGGAATCAAATCATTCAATACAATTCATTCAGTTAGCTAGGGTTTCCATGGACAAAGTTTACAATTCTTCAAAAAGAAACAAAAAATAAAAATATGGCAAGTGTTGTTCGTCGACCAACATCATCAGCGAATTGACGTCGAAATCTCGTACTTATTCGGAAGTTAACTCTCTTCTAGAGACGTTTCGTACTTATTCAGAAGTTAACTCTCTTCTAGAGACGTCGCATTAGTCTGAATGAGTTGAAGAAGAAGAATCGTGTTTTCTGAATTCCCAGCAACAACAATCAAGTATTCACGTGTAACTTTGCAATCCAAAGCAAAAACACAAGTTAGCCGAATTTAAATTGCAAAAGCGTACCTTATGCCGTACGACCGTAAAAAATACCGTCACTCCCACACATCGCGGCATGCCAGACGCGACTTTAAAGTTCAGTGTTAAATTTGTGATGGTTTCGGTCACACAGGAGTCAATTGTTTTTGGCGCCTTAATGAACAGTGTCAAATTCGTAATTGTTTCGATCACTCGGGAATCAGTTGTTTTCGGCGCTATTCAGGGGCTCCGGGTTCTCAGGCTAATTTGGTGTTTCAGAATGGTTTAGGTGCTAAAACCTTGTCAAATTCTCATACTTGGGTTACGGACACTGGAGCCACAAATCATGCAACTCCAGACATAACTGCCTTTTCTACCTTGGAGAAGTACACTGGTACTGACACTATACGTGTCGGTGATGGTATGTTCCTTTCTATTTGTCATGTTGGTCATCATGATACTTTTGATACCCCTTCAATGTCTTTCACGATGTCTAATATATTGCATGTTCATGGTCTGTCTACCTCTTTATTATTTGTTCAATGTTTTGCAATGTTGAAAAAATCGCTAGGCGCATGGGGACCGCCTAGGCGGCCGACCGCCTAGCACCTAGGCGAGATTTTTGCAACACTGATGTTTTGCTACAAATAACAATGTGTTCTTTGAGTTTCATCCTTCATTTTTTTTATTGTGAAAGATATCACCACCAAGGAAATCCTCTTACGGGGCAGTAATTCAGGTGGCCTATACACTGTGCGTATTCCAAGTTTGTCTCCTTCCGCGTTTTTCTTCGCTCGTGCTTCTGTTTCGGTTTGGCATGATCGTTTGGGTCACTCTCATCAGCGTGTCCTTAGTCAAATTCTTCAGTCTTGTCCGGTTAGTGGCTCAAGTCGTACTATTCGTTGTAATTCCAGTTTATGTTCAGCGTGTCAATTGGAAAAATCTACACGTTTCCCTTTAGCACGTGTTGAGTCTAATAGTTCCGATGTTCTTGATTTGATATACACTAATATTTGGGGACCAGTTCCTTTGCTATCCTCCAATGGTTATCGCTATTTGACATCTTTATTCATGATTTTTCTATGATGCAGAAATCTAATCTTTATGTCATATTTAATAAGTTTCGTGCAGTTGAGCGATCCTTCAATCATAAGATTAAATCCATACAATCTGATAAAGGAGCTGAATATAAAAATTAAAGTTACATTCCAACTTGGCTTAACTAGGCATTATTCATAGACAATCTCGTGCATACACTCATGAACAAAATGGTCGTGTTGAAAGAAAGTAGAGACACATTGTTGAAATAGGTTTAGCTCTCTTGAGTCGTGCTTCTGTTCCCTCCTAAGTTTTGGGATTATGCATTAGAGACTACGACTTATTTAATTAACAGGATGCCATCTACTGTGTTAAATAAATCAAGTCCTCATCTCATGTTGCATAAATCCGCTCCGTCATACTCTTTTCTTCGTGCCTTTGGTTCTTTATGCTATCCTTACCTACATCCTTATAACCGTCACAAAATGTCTTACAGATTTTCTCCTTGTGTCTTTCATGGCTATCCTGAGTCATTTGGGGGGTATAGGTGCATGGACTTACATACTAACAAGAAATATGTATGCAGACATGTTCGGTTTGATGAAGGAGTTTTTCTTTTCAGTGCGAAAAGTATTTTGCAAGCACCTTTGGTTCAGACAAATCAACTGTGGGTAGAATCTGTGTTTGTTCCGGTCATGCCCGCTATTGCGGTTTAGCATGCACCGCCCGAATCGGCCCCGACTCACACTAACCAGCCGGAGCCAGCCCAGGCCGAGCACACTGGGCCCGCTGAAACAGTGGCCGCCGCTCAACCTGAAGCGACCTAGGGGGCGGTCTACACGGCCAACGGTCCGGACGCACACCATGGCTACTTGGAGCCGTTCTGAGGCTACCATTTTGGCTCTCTCTGCTCAGATTTGCCCTACTGAACCTACTTGTTATACACAGGCAGTAAAACATGGTGAGCGGCGTAAGACAATGGATGAAGTGTTTAATGCACTTCTTCAGAATGAGACTTGGTGTCTCGTTCCATCACAGTTCGATATGAATGTTATTGGATGCAAATGGGTTTTTCGCACCAAAAGGAAAACTGATGGATCGATTGAACGATAAAAAACAAAGTTAGTAGCTAAAGATTTTAATCAAGTACCTGGACAAGATTTTTTTGACACATTCAGCCCAGTAGTCAAACCCACGTACAACTATGAACTTCTCTCTCTAGATGTATCTCTGGTTGGGATGTTAAGCAGCTTGATGTGCATAATGCCTTTTTGAATGGGAAATTCCTGAACATGGTTATATGAAGCAACCACCTTGATATATTGATAAATAGTTTCCTAATCATGTTTGCCTATTAAAACGCTCTCTATATGGACCAAAACAAGCTCTTAGAGCTTGGTTTAATCGCTTGCATGCGTTTCTAATGTCAGCAGGGTTTAAAGCTTCAAAAACAGTTGTATCTTAGCTTTATTTTGCTACTTGCAAGATTCAGGCTTCATTTATGTTCTAGTATATGTTGATGATCAGAATCTTGTTAGTACTTTACCAGCAAAATTGTCCTTTATAAAGATTAGAGATCTTGGCGAACTTGGTTTCTTTATTGGGATTGAAACTGTTAAGTGTGATGATGAAATTTTTCTTTCTCAACAAAGATACACGACAGATATTTTAAAACGTGCTGGCATGACAGACTGTAAATCTTTAGCCACTCATATATCTGTTTCGAAATCCACTGTCTTTAATGCAGACTTATATGATGATGCTACACAGTATAGGAGTTTGGTTGGAGTTTTACAGCACGTTTGGTTCACGGAATGAATTTTGAGGTAATAGGAATGCTATTCCATAAGGAATGGAATAGAATAGGAATTGTATTCTATTGTTTGGTTCGCGGAAGGAATAGACTTTAGGAATTATATTACAGTGTTTGGTTGATTTAAGGAATAGAAATGAAATATGTTTTAAAAGACATAAATACCCTTATAAAAATATGTGATGGTGGCGATGGTGACGGTGGTGGTGGCGGTAGGGGTGGCAATGGTGGTGGTGGTGCTGGGGTGGTAGTGGTGGTGGTGGCGGTGGCAGTGGTGGGGGCGACGGTGGTGGTGTTGATGGTGACGGTTGTGGCAGTGGTGGTGGGGGTAACGACGGTTGTGGCGGCGGTGGTGGTGGTGGTGGCGGAGGTGCTGCTAGGTGGTGGTTCTGGTGGCGGTGGTGATGGTGGCGGAGGTGCTGCTGGGTGGTGGTTCTGGTGGCGGTGGTGATGGTGGCGGCGGCGGCGATGGTGGTGACGGTGGCGGTGGTGGTGATGGTGGTGGTGGCGGTGGTACTGGTGGTGGGGGCGGCGGTGGTGGGGGCGGTGACGGTTGTGGCGATGGTGGTGGTGGCGGCAGCGATGGTGGTGGTGGTGGCGGCGGCGGCGATGGTGGTGGTGGTGGTGGTGGTGGTGGCGGCGGCGGCGGTGATGGTGGTGGCGACGGCGGTGATGGTGGTGGTGGCGGCGGCGACGACGATGGTGGTGGCGCGGCGACGACGATAGTGGTGGCGACGACGACGTTGGTGAAATCGGATAAATTTATATATATGATAAAAAAATTAGGTTAAAGAAAGGGGTAAAAAAGGAAATAGATTCTAAAATCTATTCTTGAGCGTTCAGTAATAGGCTAATACCAGGGGGGACCCTAGTAATAGCTATTACCTTATTTGAGGTAATAGGCTATTACCAGGAATATTATTCCCGGTAATAGAAATGGTTACCAAACAACGGAATAGGCCTATTACTGGGAATGTTATGCCATTCCCAGCCTATTCCGTGAACCAAACGGGCAGTATCTTACTATTACTCGTCCAGATCTATCCTTTACAGTTAACCAACTCTGTTAACACATGCATGGTCCTACGATCTCTCATTGGGAGCAATTGAAACGTGTATTGAGGTATGTAAAGGGAACTGTTACTTATGGTCTGCGAATAAGGAAGTCGTTGTATAGAGATTTACATGTTTTTTCTAATTCTGATTGGGCTGGCCGCCTTGAGGATCGAACTTTAACGGAATATTCCGTTAACTATTTATTATTTTTAACTTACTCATTAATTTCTATAAGAAAGGTCTTAAGGTTCGAACTTCATCACAATTTGAGTTGGCATAATTGTTAAACATATACTACATATATGTTAAAATGTATTAAAAAATATATAATATAAAATTTAACATAAACTTTTGTCAAATAATTAGTGCGACTAAATACATAACATTCAAATAATATAACGGAATTGTTGTATTATTCCCATAATTCTTAACCACCATGGCCCGCCTCCGCATCATCATCATCACAGAGGGGGCAATGGCTACTGGGGATGTGGAAGAAGCTGACATCCATATTTTCTGCTGCATTTTACACATTCACGCACATTAAGTACAAATCTCTGACACATTAAGCACAACACTCATGCACATTAAGTACAAATCTCACGCACATTAATCAACCACACAACCGCACGGGAATCTTTCACTATATATATATATATATATATATATATATATATATATATATATATATATGATTCTTGTTAGGATGTCATTGACAATAATGACTCATCCAATTGTATCATTGCTTAAATTGATAGTAAAATTGTCCCCTCCCCATGTATAAGACAAATACTTTTTGATGGACCTCAAAACATGGATAGGACAAATATTTTTTGATGGACCTCAAAACATGGAGGCATAATTTTTTTCTATTATAATACTAACTAAAGAATTGTGTTATATATCAATAGGGGTGGAAATAGGCCGAGCCGAGCCGAGCTTTGGAAAATTAAACCCGGGTCTGTTACGAAAATCTAAAGCCTAGGCCTGGGCCTGGGCCTGTATGTAGGCTTTTTGTTATGCTCAAGCCTGAGCCTGCCAATTAGCTTGGCCTGGCCTGAAACCTTTTTAAAAGCCTGTTTAATATTTGGGTAATTAAAAATGCTTCAAAGTATGTCCTACCTTAGCCTATTAAATCCTACATGTTAAGACTTTTTAAAAACTTTAGTATATCTAAATAATATATACTTGTGGTTATATTGTAAATATACAAATATTAGGTATAAAATAGAATATATATATATATATATATATATATATATATATATATATATATATATATATAGGCCAGGCCTGTAGGCCTGAAGGCCGAGCCTGGTATATATAGGCCTGACCTGTTTAGTTTAATAGGCTTTGAAATTAACTCAAGCCTGACCTTTTTACTAAACGAGCTAAGCCTAACTAGGCTTTAATTAGGCCAAGGCATAGGTCCCTACAAGGGGCCTGGCCTATTCCACCCCTATATATCAATTAACTATAAAATAATGAGATAGTGGAGTAATTTTGTTTTTTTTTGTTTTTTGTTTTTTGTTTTTTTTTTTTTTTCCAAATGAATCACTACCAAACTTGCCTTGAACTAGGGTAAATTTTGATAATAATTTTTTTTTTTTAGTACACGAGCTCTATTGTTACAAAGTAGTATCTGATAATTATTTTTAGTTTGAGACTTGAGATGAAATAATACAAATTTTAATTTGGTATTAGAGCTAGTAAAATGTCTTAAATTAGAACATTTGCACTACATGATTAAAAGTAATAAAAATAACCCTACTCTTAGTTTAATATTTTAGTTCAAAATATATTTGTCCATTTTTCAAGGCTAAAGTGACCCCTATTGGGAAATTTTCACAAAAAATTAAAAAATAAAAAAAAATTCCCCCAAAAAAATAATTTCAATTCCAATCCTAATGAAAATTCAAGGCCTGTGATACCCATAGTCGCACACTTTCTTTAAATCGATTCACTTCCTTCCAATGGTGCTAGAAGCATTGAATATTCAATTTTTCAACATTCATTGGATTACATCAATATATTCGAACACTCAAATATATTATTTTCAACAAACTTGAATAAAAGGAACAGTACACTTTTAAATTTAATATGAAATGTTAGCCAAATAAAAAGAAGACAAGAGTGTGTTTTTAGGGAGAGAAAAACAGAGTTTTGATTATTCAAAGACATTGTAGCTATCATACCAAACATCCTGCCCAACACAAGGTATTTCTACGTGAAGTGAAATTCATTAGCATTCATCACTTTGAATTTCATAAACTCCAATTTAATATGAAAAAATACCTGGTTACAAACCTTACAAATTAAAGTCTCAATTTAAAAATTGAAGTTAAAAATTAAAACTCTTGAAAATAATAAGAATTTAACCATCCTCAATTCATTTGAACATAAAAGATGTTAATACCTGTAGAGACTAATATTCAGAAGACCAGAACTTCAGAAGACAAATATAACCGGAAGACCTTGGTCATATAGGTAAGGTAGGTAAACCTCCACATGCCAGCTCTATAGAGAGCTCCTAAACCTTTAGCTAGGTAAAAGCGAGAACTTGGCAGACCTTCTCACTAGATAAGCAAATCCCAATTTCACTAACTCAAAAGATCTCGATCTCACCAACTCGGCAATTCTCGATTTCACCATCCAGATGGACAGATCTCTAGTATGCCAACTTGGCATAGGCTAACAGTAGACCACACAAGTTCTACTGTTGTAGAGAGGAAAAATCATTTTTCTCAAATAAAATTAGTAAACTTTGAGAATCAATTTTTTATTAACATATTATTCATTTTGAGTTAAAATATATAGATTAAACATTTCATTTATAAAGATCCAAATACACTTTGACTCGATTCAAATCAAAAGTAAACCTTGACCCGTTCAAAATTTTATATTTACCAATTTTAGCTATTTTTCTAACGATCCATAACCTATCTACATATGTGCCTACTATGCATGCGCTTACCTGAACTCATTGTATAGCCGCTCCTAGCTAGTTGGTTTTCAATTCTAGGCTAGAGATGTTGGACTAATGGGATATGGAAAGATATATCACCTTTGTATAGTAGTTATCATTCAATCATTTCTGATAGTGAAGCTTTTCTTTATGTATTTATGGCTTTATGTGCTATAAATATGAATGCCTCAACAACAGCGTGGCAATAACATAAACACACACGCCTCTCCTATTTGATTTTAATATTTTCTTCTTCATTTTTATTTTGCTACACGTTTTAGATATACTCCGTACTAAATAATCTTATCCTTCTCCTCCCAAAAGGTTGAATCCCCAACCCGATAAAGCATTTAAGAGGATGTAAATCATGATAATTCACTGGCGTGGCGCGGTAGGTAGTGTTAGGAGTCTATTATGTGTTGGTAGTCACATTGTATTGGGACTCTTATTGCTTCTACTTATTATCCTTGTACGTGACTGAACGTTATTCTATTCAGAAATACTATTCCTCATCTGGTATCAGTTGCTTCACGGTTCTTGACATGGCTACGCTCGGTTCCAATGATCATGGCTCTGTTTCTTTTGAACAGACCGTGTCCGACGCGACCATGTCTGCTCCGTTGCAGTCCAATTCCCTTTCCTCCGCCCATCATTTTGTTTTCCATAAAATTGACCTCCCGAAACTACAATTTTTGGCATACACAATTGGTTCCTTTTCTTTAGGTCAATGGTTGCTTGGATTCCGTGGATGTACTCTACCATGTCCGACTACTCCAGTTCCGGCGGCACCCCGGACTGATGGCGTGGCGGCGGATCCGACGGCGTCTCAGGCTGACAGTGCGACGGTGACTCCGGCGCTATCTCGGGATGCTTGGTTACGACAGGATTAGGCAATCTTGTCTCTTTTGATCTCTTCGTTGTCTGACGAGATTATGTCCTTGGCTGTTGGGAAGACCTCTTCCCGTCAATTGTGGAGTACTATCGAGCGTTCGTTGGGTCTGCGACTCGTGCTCGAACTCTTCGTCTCCTTGGACAGTTGCATTCGTTGAGGCAAGGAGACACCTCTGTCTCCGATTACCTTGGCCGAGCCCAAATGATTGTTGAAGCCTTGACGCTGGCTGGACGGGAGGTGACGCTGGATGACCAGAACCTTTATGTGTTCCATGGTTTCCGTCCGGAATTTCGGTCGTATGTGGCCTCCTTGACAAGGGAGCTCCGGTGGCTCTCAGTGACTTGTCTCATTTTTTGTTGCAGCAAGAGTTTATTTGCTCAGACGATGGTGTGGAGGTCGGTGGTCCCGTTGCGATGGTGGCGCGGCGTGGCGGTGGTCGGAATCAGTAGCAGCGTGGCGGCAGTGGCCGTGGCCGTAATCGTAACACCCCACTTTTCTTAATCTTAAAAACAATTCTAAAACCAACATTAATATAGACTAAGCAGCGGATACACAACTTAATAAATAAACTAGTGGGAATGTCACTGCCACAACCACCACTCCATGGTGATTGCACACGCTAAAGATGGAACTAAAACAATAAACCAAACTAACATTCATATTACTTAACTTAAAATCATTTGGGGTAAAAATACCCCGATGGGTCTAATCATCAAACTTGAATATCAGAAGTCTACAAATCTATCAAAATAACAACATGATAATAATAAGAGTTTAGACTACTAGATCTACTAAGTTTGTCTAACTCGATCATCTCTCAAACACAGGGCCCACATGAAAGGGGTTTTGCAAACAACACGTAGACAAGTAGGAAAACACCCGTTAGCTCGAAGCTAAGTATAACTACACTCAACCGTGTAAAGTACTACAATATATACTTTGGAAAAACATTTGTTCATAACTCTAATCAATCAATCTCAACACTTAGCCAAATTTAAGATACATCACGTGTAACACCCCGTGTTACGGCCTTCAATCCCGGGTTAATTATTTAATTAATCCCGCTAATAATAATTAAATATGATTTAATTATGTTAGGTTTACCTTTAATTAATTAGTAAGGTCCACCCTGAACCGTGGACCCTTGCCCGAATAAGAGTCTTAAGCCTGTTAGGAATAAAGGAAGTAGGCCTTTTACTATTCAGATTATGATTAGGATCCTCTTTAATTAATATGGCCCACTATGGACCATGGACCCTTATCCCTAAAGGAAGCCCTAGCCCTATAAGGAATAGAATTAGTAAACCCATACCATTCAGGCCCTAACTAGGAGTCTTAAATATATAAATAGGGAACTTAGGAGGCACCCAGAATCCCCACCACAATAATCTCTCACCACCCAAAGAGCTCCAAGAATTCCCCTAGGAGAAATCAAGAAATCAAGAAAGCTTAAAGAAAGATCCTTCATAGCCAAGGAATTAATTAAGGCTAAGAGGTAACCCATGTCTCAACAAAACTATTTTCATAGCTATGATTCCCCCTTAGGGTTTCCCCCATATTATTGTGATTGGCGATATGATGATGATTATTAATGTTTAATGTGATGATCCCATGAGGGATCTTGATAATCTTGACATTGGGAGATTCTTGATAATTATGGTGTTCTTGATGATTATACGGAATTCTTGATGATTAGGTGTTTTCTTAATGATTGTGTGATGCTCTTGATGTTTATGTGCTATTCTTACCGAATCTTGCAATTAGAAGACGAATCGTATTCTTGTTGATATAAAAGTGATTAGAACCCTAGGTTGTATCGTATGATATTATTCTTGGTTTATCGGGTGGGAAATCGCATGTTTGGGTGTTGATTATGTCTAGAAAAGCATGATAGGTAATGTGCCGTTCGTTTCTTGTATTTGATCCGTTAATTGTCTACGTGTTGATCGTTAATTACGTTGTTAAGTGTCTAAGCATGGTTTCGGGTTCCACAATGGTTCCCGGGCGTTTTTCTGTGATGAAAGAGTCAGTGGGGGGTAGGGGACCCGCCACCTACCCGCGGCCTTCTTGGCAACGCGGCAGCGGGCAGCGGCGGGCGGGCGGGCCCTGCCCGCGGCACCCGCTGCCCGGATTTACTTCCGCCGGCGAGTGATCCCTCACCCACCGGCTACCCGCTGGTTTGAACCCCGCTTTGGGATTTCGCTTCCCCGTTTGATGTTCCCCTGTTCCCCGTGGTGTCCCAACGGACTCCGTTTATCGTGCCTGTGTCTAGTTTGATGTTTCGGGTACCGTTCGTAGGTTTATGAGTCTATTATATTGCATGCTAGTTGAATTGGTATCCCGTTGACCTAGGTGGAAGAAGTATGAACCCCTTAGACTGTTTAGTATGTGATGGATCACGCATAGGTTTTGTTATGCGCTTTCTCCCCTTCCCAATGTGTAATATGGGTTG